>NC_042982.1:18551278-18608778 GCF_901001165.1 Salmo trutta
CCACCGACAGACACACCAACCAACCAACCAACTAACCAACCAACAGACAGACCAACCAACGGACACAAAGAAAGAAAGAAAAGAAAGAAAGAAAGAAAGAAAGAAAGAAAGAAAGAAAGAAAGAAAGAAAGAAAGAAAGAAAGAAAGTGGTCAGAACTTCAGTGTGTAATATCGTCTCCTCTCTCAGCCTGTCTGAGGCTACCCCCATTTAAAAGAAAAAAGAGAACAAAACAATCTTTCACTCTTTCCTTCTCTGTGTTTCACCATGTCGTAGAGTGGAGCTGGAAGTCGTCCTTGTTCACTCCATCAATCCTGCTCTCACTGCAGCCCTGCAAGGACTGAGGGCCCTGCCCAATACGAGAGCCAGAGTCCCATGGAGATACCGAACTAAAGAAAATAACCCCAGCTCTCACTAGCAAGGTTACATCAACAAGGTAGCTACTCAAGGAAAACAATGTGACAATAAAACAATTTATTTTTTGGATATTCAAAACCCCAGTGCTCATCTAAGAGGTTAAAACATTGAAACATCAGGACATTTCTTCTATTATTTAGGCTTTGTTTTGGCGTAGAGAATGATTGATACGTGTACAGGGGTGGGAACAGTTATTGTTCCTACAGAACAACACTATAATACTGCAGTCAAGCTGTACTCTTGCATCTCACCTCACTTGCACATGGCTGCATGTCAAGTATAGTAGGACTACAACAGAAGACAGTTGATTATAGGAGACAAATAATAGGCCTACAACATAAAACAAATAGTTGACCTACAACAGAAGACAAATAATAGGCCTACAACAACAGACAAATAATAGGTCTACAACAGAAGACAAATAATAGGCCTACAACAACAGACAAATAATAGGTCTACAACAGAAGACAAATAGTAGACCTAAAACAGAAGACAAATAATAGGCCTACAACCGAAGACAAATAGTAGGCCTACAACCGAAGACAGATAGTAGGCCTACAACAGAAGACAGATAGTAGGCCTACACCAGAAGACAACTAGTAGGCCTACAACTGAAGACAAATAGTAGGCCTACAACAGAAGACAAATAGTAGGCCTACAACAGAAGACAAATAATAGGCCTACAACCGAAGACAAATAGTAGGCCTACAACAGAAGACAAATAATAGGCCTACAACAGAAGACAAATAGTAGGCCTACAACAGAAGACAGTTGGTTAATAATATACCATTGCAGTGAAGAAGTCACACTTTCCTAGCCTCAAACATCAAACTATCTAAATATCATACTTGTTCAGTTTTTGCTGGTATATGAGTGTATATGAACTTGTGACATCACTAATGGAAACTAAGATAGTTAATTAGGCTTGGGTAAATACATACACAGTCTTATTTGTATGCGTGACAGCTGTGATAACCAAACCTGGATGTATAAACACACAGCTCATTGACTTCCAACACTAGGAGGAGAGACTGAGCAAGGCTTTTGTTTTGACTTGTTGGCCTGTCTGCCAGTTGAGGCAATGGTGGTTTAAAAAAAACTGCCCCTTCACAGTATCATCATCAAGATCGTCATCCTCATATCCTCATCTGCATGTTTTCTCAATCAGGGAAACATTGCATCATCAGGGCAGCGGTCCACACACACACACACACACACATACAGTACACATACACACACACGGTTCACGGCTGTCAATCATTATCCTCTCTGACCACAAGGATCTCCATTTCCAGTCGCGCCATAGAGCTCAGACTGACTGACGACACAGGCTGATCTGGCACACACACACACACACACACACACACACACACACACACACACACACACACACACACACACACACTGACAGTGTCATCATCCACCACCAACATACAACTGTCAGCAGTAATAGTAACCACTCTAAAATCCAGGGACTATATACCACAGCATCCATAGCACTATATACCACAGGGCATTGGGTGCTGTTTAAAACATGGTTTAAATCTACTAAATCTTTGAGAAAACTGAGGTAGGAGACATTCACTTCCTCTGTCAGAAAGGATTATTGTGTTGGATTATGATGACAGCTAAATACAGTCAAATTAGACAAACATCTACTAATGGCTTTATACATAGATGCTGTAAAATTACTCAAAGACATTAGTGCAGAAAATAAATGAAATCACTGTTTTCAACCATTACCTATGCTACTACAATGAAAAGGACCCTTCTACAATTTGAAGAATGCACATACAGTATACAGATGCGTCCCAAATAGGAAAAGTAGTACACTCTGGAATAGGTTTCCACTTGGAATGCAACATGCTATAATGAAAAGGGTCCTTCTACAGTTTGTTGAATGCATATTTAGTAAGCAGACAGTCTTTCTTGTGTTCAATTACAGCTACAAATCACTGTTCTGGTACTTTGTTAGGTCTCTGTCAGCTCTGTGCCGATCGATTCCACCAAACACCGCCTGATGGAAATGAATTAACAATGAAAAGAGGAACACAAACGCTGGAATTTCATCATGGTCAACTTAAGGCAAATGTTAAAGGGGGAGAAAGGAATCAAAACAAAAATAGAGCAGAGCGTGGAGCAGGCCTGACACACACACACACACACACACACACACACACACACACACACACACACACACACACACAGTGTGGAGGAGCCCTGAAACACTAGCAGCTGGCTGGTTAACCAGAAGCAGGCTGGGCCGGTTGCTAAGTGACGAGGCTTGAGATGCAGCCTCAGAGTTTGACCCGTGGTTGTTCAGGAAAAACACACCTCCTCTTTTCCCAACCACCCTGTCTCTCTCCCGCCCTCCCTCCGACTCCACTTCACCCCCTTCTCCCCCTCTCTCTCCCTCCCTCCATTTCACTCCACAGTGCTGTGGTTGTGAGGCTGGCAGGGCAGGACAGTAGGCAGGGAGGGCGGGGCCTGGCCAAATGAGAAACAGATCGCCTTCACCCCACTATTAGCTTTTTCTCCCTGTAGCTTTTTTTGTTGTTTTCAAAGAAGACAGAGAAAAAGGAGAAAAGAACACGCTCCAAAAATAGATTTGGGGGATCGCGTGCCAGTGGGTTGTGAAGCTTTTTTTTCACTCCCTCCAGTCACGCAAGTAGCCTGGCAAGACCTTGAGTTAGAGAGCAGGAAAAAACAGAGTCCGTAAAAGACAGGAGGGAAAAGGAGAACGTCCCTACGGAAGGATGGAGAGGAGGATTGTGTGAGATGAGGAGCGAGCATCCCTGGAGCTGGGCGTTCCTCTGAGGGAGTGGGGGGGGGGGGAGTGGTGTTGGCGTGCAAGCTGCAGGTATGAGGGGCTTATGGGTAAGCCTGGTTGCAGTGGAACGAGTAGTCTCCAGATCATGCCTGGTTGGAGATTGATAGTAGCTATCCTCTCTGCCAGGAAGACGTATGATCCCCACCTACAGGTCCTACAGTGCAGACAGCTAGACGCCTAGAACACGGTCCAAAATGGCATCCTATTCCCTATGTAGTGCACTACTTTTGACCTGGGCCAATAGGGATCTAGTCAAAAGGAGTGTACAATATGGTTCCATTTGGGAGGCAGCACTAGGCCACGTCCCGGAACAAACAAACAAACAGTAGATGTATGGCACACAGACCCCCACCACTTCCCCAGACAGCATCAGAGCTCCTCAACAAACAACCACTGTAAAGGAACCCCTAGCTGCAGGATCCATCTTGCACTCCAGCCATCACAGCTAAGACCCTGCAAAACGGCAGGAAACGTTGGAAGGAAATATGTCATCATGGCTATGGGAACACTGGCTACATTGTAAAAGAAGCAGAATTGTTATGGGATTCTATTGGTTGCCTGGGATTAGCTCTACCTCAGAAGGCCCTCCCATCTTGGTTGTGTCATTACAGAACGCTAGGGTAGCGTTCAAAATGGCATCCTATTTCCTACATAATGCACTACTTTTGACCAGAGCCCTATGAACCCTGGTCAAAAGTAGCACACTATACAGGGAATAGGGTCCCATTTGGGATGTAGCCTAGCTGCCTTTGAACAGGAGACAGTAAAAATGCCACATGGCAGCCCTCTACAGCAGCCATGTTAAAACCATTATATCCTCCTTCCACAGTACTTATAGTCATTATGGTTTCAAGGCTGTACAGAGCCTCTCCTCTCTCCTCCTGTCGTCTCCTCTCCTCTTTTTCTCTCCTCTCTCCTCTCCCCCTGTCATCTCCTCTCCTCTCCTCTCCCATATCCTCCTCTTCTCTCGCTCTGAAATCTTTTTGGAACGACTGATCAAAGGTTACATTTTTTTAAACTTTTATTATGACAGGACACAAAAAGAGTATTTAAAAGTTTTAGAGAAAGCAGAGAAAATAAATTCTGAAGCTGAGGAGAGTTTTCCAGTGTCTCACCACTGTGTCGAGGGAAAGTTACAACGCCCAACACTAATACACATAAATGACTGTTCACTCTACTGACCAGAGCCTGAGAGAGAGGCCAGACTGCACCAGCTGATGTGAACGGACCCGGGATTGTTTGTGTTTGTGTGTGTGTGTGTGTGTGTGTGTGTGTGTGTGTGTGTGTGTGTGTGTGTGTGTGTGTGTGTGTGTGTGTGTGTGTGTGTGCGTGTGTGTGAAAATAAAACAATTAAACTAACAGGCCAACAATCAGAATTTCATAACACAATATAATTGGTACTCTGGTACAAGTCATTGTTGATCCTAAGAAATAATACAACAATAATGCTAATACTAAAGCAAAAAGCAAGGTATCCTTTGTTTGGCGTTGGGCAGTGGAGATGTATCTGAAATGTTATCGTTTCCATTTATGTATTTTTTGTGGTGTTGGCATCCTGGCATCCCTATCTGTGTTTTGTTTTCACCGTCTTTGCGTGCATGACACACACATGCACACACACACATGCACACTCTCCCCCTTTACTCTCTCTCCATACCACAGGAGGCTGCTGAGTGGAGGACGGCTCAAAATAATGGCCGGAACGAAGCAAATGGAACGGCATCAAACACCTGGAAACCATGATACAATTTTGTATTTGATACAATTCCACTGATTCCCCTCCAGTAATTCCCACAAGCCCGTCCTCCCAAATTCAGGTGCCACCAACCTCCTGTGCTCCACACATACACCCATACACGCAGACAAGCACCCACTCATGCAAACACACACTTGCACTTCTACACTCACATACATGCACGCATTCACACGCACAAGCATCCACCGGCACACACACGTGTCCACCCACACCTGTCCATTTTTAAAACATGTACATTTTATTTCCTGTTATGGCATAGAAATACTTCATAATATCATGTCCGTTGAGTTTAAAAAAATTATAATTGTGTCTCAAATAGAGTCATTTGTTTTTTTATTCTATGAGTTATCATTTCCATACTATAGATTTCATTGATTGTTTCTTTCCAATTGCTTATTTGTGGTGTCAGAGGTTTAGGCAGGTTTCTAGTAATCTGTTTAAGTGCTGTTATTCTCAGAATTCTGAAGAGATTGGAGGACCAGTGTATGAGGGGTTCTCCACAGAAGTATGTGTTCTGGATTTAGAAAAAGTGAGCGTTCAAGTGTATCATCCAATACTTTGTATACTTCAGTCCAGAAATGATTGAGGACTGGGCAGGAATATAGCATGTGGCACAGGAGGTTGGTGGCACCTTAATTTGGGAGGACGGGCTCGTGGTAATGACTCGAGCGGAATCAGTCGAATTGTATCAAATACATCAAGCACATGTTTTCCAGGTGTTTGATGCCATTCCATTTCTCCATTCAGCCGTTCTCACCTCAGCAGCCTCCTTTGGTATGTGGGTGTGGTTACCCCTACTCTCCCTACAGTTATGCCAGTAACTTGGTGTGATGTCACGGTTGTACTTTGATTGTATTATAGGAGTTAGGAAAAATCTTGACTGAATTTTCCAAGAGTATTCCCTCCAGAATAGAGAGTTGTCTTGGATGTGTTTCTACATATATCCTCCCAGTCCTCTTGGGTTTGCAGTTCGTCTTCCCAATTGGTTACCACTGTAATATTCTCATCTTTTGCTTCTTCGATAATTCTGTATACGTGCCCCAGCACATTCTTTTGTAATTATTTGTTATTTTTTATTTTATTTTTGGCATTTACCCTGTTCTTGGCATTTACCCTGTTATATGTCTTTGCTATGCATGCATATCTAACTAAAGAATGTATATCATTATGCATTTTTCTAGGTCCCGCTGCTTTAGTAAGATAACTTCTTGTAAGTAATTGTAAAACTGAGCGTTTTGCAGGGTGTACTTCCAAAATGTATCTATCCCCTTGTCTATGAACATCTGATGATACCTGGTCAGTCCTTTTTCAGTCCATCATTTAAATGTATCATCAATCATACTTGGCTTAAAGTCGCTATCCATTACAATTTCTCGCAGGTAGATCAAGTCTGTTCGGATGCATTTTGTTTTGGTGATCTTTGTCCAGACCTTTATTGTGTTATTTATACAGGTATTTTCTATCTTCCTACTGTGCGTATTAACTGTCTTCAAAAATACAGTTGTACTTATTATTTTTTCAATTTGTTAGATTTCCATCTGTCTCCATTTAGCTGTTGATACCGGGTTCATCCATACAATAATTGATTTTAGTTGGGCGACTACATATGAATTCATTAGGTTTGCTAGTCCCCTTGCTTGTTTACATTGTTTGATTATTTTAAGATTGACACAGGCTCCTCTTCCTCCTCAGGTAAATGTACTCTCGAGTTTGTCCCACTGTTAAAAAGTAGTTTCAATTCTTCCTGTTATTGGAAAAGGTACTAATGTCCATCTTTGAAGGCCCTGTTTAAGATGGCGCTCCAGTGTTCCAAAGTTCTACTGTAGTTTTGTCAGTTGTTGGGGGGTAGTAATCCCTAAATATTTCAGTTTATTTTGATCCCATTTAAGTTGAAACTTAGTTTTGATTTCTTGAGATATTGGTTGACCTACCGTCATTGCTTCATATTTCTCTGTGTTTAGTCTGTACCCAGATATGACACTGTATTGTTTTATTTCATCCATAGTGGCGTGAAATGACTAAGGTATGTTTGTTAAGTAGAGAATCACGTCATCTGCGTACATTGCTAATTTGTGATCTTCCTGATTGATCTGTAGACCTTATATTTCTGGCTAACAGTTCCCACTTGAAAATTAAGAATAAAGGTGACAGAGGATCTTCCTGTCTTGTCCCCCTTAGGAGGTCAAAAGAGCGTGATAATGTACCCTTTACCCTTTGTCTGGCATTTGGTGTTTTGTACATCATTACATCATGAAGTAAAATGTTTTACATGCGTGGGTATCTTAAAGCAACTTCACAGACAAATGCCTCATAAACCCTGTCATAAAACAGCATTGCTGGATAGATGTTACTCTGTTGGAGGGTACTATACTGTTTGTTTGGAAGCACTTCTCACCCTAGGAGTTTGGTACTATACTGTTTGCCTTGTTAAGCACCTTTTATTCCATGCTGGGTTTCAAGGAACAAGAAAAATATTTTGAACCTAACGTCTATGATCAAAGCCGTGGGGCTGATCAAAATATTGGCATATTGTTTTCCAGTTTCAGCATTTCAAAAGCTTTTTTCCCAGTTGTAAACTAACAGCTTCAAACAACTCAGTGGGAATCTATAGACGTACAACATATATATAAAGAGCTTCACCTCTCAGGAGGAGAGGAACGATAAGATCAGAGTAATTACAACATGAGACTCAAACGGACTTGTTAATGTCTGTGTGCTTGATAGCAAAGATAAGAAAATAAGAGACTATGATTTGAGTCTTTTTGAACTATGGTTGCAGCCCAAATGGCACCCTATACCGTATTTACAGTAGTGCACTAATGTTGATCAGGGCCCATTGCACAATATATTAAGAATAAGGTCCCATGGGCCCTGGTCAAATTTACTGCACTTAATAGTGTGCCATTTGTGATGCAATCAAGATGTCCGTCAGAAAAATGTAGGCTGCTATTGCATGTTAGCGGAGCGGCCGATATGAACTACCATCTCTAGTGACTGTGCTGTTGCATGTTAGCGGAGCGGCCGATATGAACTACCATCTCTAGTGACTGTGAATTTGCATGTGAGCGGAGCGGCCGATATGAACTACCATCTCTAGTGACTGTGCTGTTGCATGTGAGCGGAGCGGCCGATATGAACTACCATCTCTAGTGACTGTGCTGTTGCATGTGAGCGGAGCGGCCGATATGAACTACCATCTCTAGTGACTGTGCTGTTGCATGTGAGCGGAGCGGCCGATATGAACTACCATCTCTAGTGACTGTGCTGTTGCATGTGAGCGGAGCGGCCGATATGAACTACCATCTCTAGTGACTGTGCTGTTGCATGTGAGCGGAACGGCCGATATGAACTACCATCTCTAGTGACTGTGCTGTTGCATGTGAGCGGAGCGGCCGTTATGAACTACCATCTCTAGTGACTGTGCTGTTGCATGCGAGCGGAGCGGCCGATATGAACTACCATCTCTAGTGACTGTGCTGTTGCATGCGAGCGGAGCGGCCGATATGAACTACCATCTCTAGTGACTGTGCTGTTGCATGCGAGCGGAGCGGCCGATATGAACTACCATCTCTAGTGACTGTGCTGTTGCATGTGAGCGGAGCGGCCGTTATGAACTACCATCTCTAGTGACTGTGCTGTTGCATGTGAGCGGAGCGGCCGTTATGAACTACCATCTCTAGTGACTGTGCTGTTGAAGTAAAGATGATATGTTTCATTTGGTTCTGCTCAGTCTCTCATTTAAACTGTGTGTGATGACTACACTCCTGACCTATGACTCATCTATAGCATCATGACGCGAGTCCAGCTGTGTGTGTGTGTGTGTGTGTGTGTGTGTGTGGGGGGGGGTCTATGTTACAATCACAGCAGGTTGTGCTAGGCTCTCTGATGGTTACACTCCTGCCCAGTGTTTCATCACCCCTCCCTCTGTAACCCCCCTGTATGACAGTGCCCTGTGAGGACTATAAATTAACCTGTCTAACCGTGTGTGTTAATGTGTGCCTGTGTGCCTGTGTGCCTGTGTGCCTGTGTGTACGACATGCGTGCTTGCATATGTGTATGTATGTGTAATACAGTGCTGCAGGCCAAGGTTTGGGTTACATCTCCAGGAGTGTAGCAAAGCAGATCCCTGGAGTGCAGCCTAGCCCCAGTCCAGTTTCAGCCTTGTTTCATCAGCCTGAATAAGGGAGTGTTCGCCAGCCAGCACCTGGCTAGAGGAACGTTAGCCAGCACCAGGTCGTCTCGCAGAGTAAAGCATTGTGAACCCACAGCAGGTCAGGCATAGAAAATGAAGATCTCCTCAACAGTCCTTCCATTATCTTCATGAGTATGGTTGCATTCCAAATGGCACCCTATTCCCTATTTAGTGCACTGCTTTTGACCAGCAACGGGTATAGGGTGCCATTTGGGACACAGCTATGATCTAATAACATACACTATATACACGAAGGTATGTAAACACCCCTTCAAATTAGTGTATTCAGCTATTTCAGCCATAAACCTTTTCTGACAAGTGTATAAAATCGAGCATACAGCCACGCAATCTCCATAGACAAACATTGGCAGTAGAATGGCCTTACTGAAGAGCTCAGTGACACCTTCATAGGATGCCACCTTTCCAACAAGTCAGTTTGCCAAATTTCTGCCCTGCTAGAGCTGCCCCAGTCAATTGTAAGTGCTGTTATTGTGAAGTGGAAACGTCTAGAAGCAAAAACGGCTCAAGCATAAAGTGACAGGCCACACAAGCTCATAGAATGGGACTGTCACGTAGCACATAAAAATCGTCTGTCCTCGGTTGCAACACTCACTAGAGATCCAAACTGCCTCTGGAAGCAACGTCAGCACAAGAACTGTTCATTGGTAGCTTCATGAAATAGGTTTCCATGGCCGAGCAGCCGCACACAAGCCTAAGATCACCATGCGCAATGCCAAGCGTCGGCTGGAGTTGTGTAAAGCTCGCCGCCATTGGACTCTGGAGCAGTGGAAACGTGTCTCTGAAGTGATGAATCACACTTCACCATCTGGCAGTCCGACGGACGGATCTGGGTTTGGCAGATGCCAGGAGAACGTTACATGCCCCAATGCATAGTGCCAGCTGTAAAGTTTGGTGGAGGAGGAATAATGGTCTGGGGTTGTTTTTCATGGATTGGTTAGGCCCCTTAGTTCTAGTGAAGGGAAATCTTAACGCCACAGCATACAATTACATTCTAGACAATTCTGTGCTTCCAACTTTGTGGCAACAGTTTGGGGAAGGCCAAACAATGACAATGCCCCCGTGCAAAAAGCGAGGTCCATACAGAATGATTTGTCAAGATCGGTGTGGAAGAACTTGAGTGGCTTGCACAGAACCCTGACCTCAACCCCATCGGAGACCTTCGGGATGAACTGGAACTCTGATTGCGAGCCAGGCCTAATCACCCAACATCAGTGCCGACCTCACTAACGCTCTTGTGGCTGAATGGAAGCAAGTCCCCGCAGCAATGTTCCAATATCTAGTGGAAAGCCTTCCCAGAAGAGTGGAGGCTGTTACAGCAGCAAAGGGGGATCCAACTCCATATTAATGCTTATGATTTTGGAATGAGATTTTTGACGAGCAGGTGTCCACATACTTTTGGTCATGTAGTGTAGAAGAAATATTAGAGAATGGGGGATGTGTGTAAGCTACTGATCTGTAAATAGATTAGAAAACTAAGTCAAGTGGAGAACATTGGCAAAATGGTCATATTGATATTGGTTACTCCGTTTTCTCCCCAATTTCGTGGTATCCAAATGGTAGTTACAGTCTTGTCTCATCGCTGCAACTCCCGTACAGACTCGGGGGAGGCGAAGGTCGAGAGCCGTGCGTCCTCCGAAACACGACCCAACCAAGCAGCACTGCTTCCTGACACAATGCCCACTTAACCCGGAAGCCAGCCGCACCAAGGTGTCAGAAGAAACACCGTACACCTGGCGACCGTGTCAGCGTGCACTGCGCCCGGCCCGCCACAGGAGTCGCTAGTGCGCGATGGGACAAGGACATCCCTGCCGGCCAAACCCCCCCCCCTAACCCGAACGACACTGGGCCAATTGTGTGCCACCCCATGTCTCTCCCGGTCGCGGCCGACAGCGTATATATATGGTTTTGATGGGTTGGAGAGAGAGGGGACTGTTGTTGGAGACTACTGTACTTGACTTTATATGGTGACTTTAAACTCTTAGCCAGGGCTGTTTCCCAAAAACACAGATTATAACCTAGTTCTGGACTAAGAATCACTTTCAATGGAGAATCGTTATTGAACAAGATTTTTAGTCCAGGACTAGGCTTAATACTGTATCTGTCCGGGAAACCGGCCCTCAATGTTTTTCAATAGCATAATGCACAAAGTGAAAAGCATCCTATATTTTATTGGCCTCTAACACATCAGATATTGAAACCACCCTTATGCTTCAATCAGGCTCACTCATGGAACCCCCTAGCTGGGTAGTTATATACCTACCAGGAGCACAAACCCTCTAACAAAGCAGGAACAGGTAGCTAGCAGTCTGAATGGAGTTTGGAGGAGAACCCTGCCACTTAATTTCCATGACTGGCTGCCCCTAAGAACGAGGTTAGTGTGTAACTAGACCAGAAAAAGATGGCCCCTATGGGCCCTGGTCAAAAGTAGTGCACTATATAAGGGATAGGGTGCCATTTGGGAAACACATTTACATTCAGCCCTGGTCATAAACAATACATTAAAGACTATGTCAATCCCATCTGGTCTTCATTCACTAGAGCTCTCAGTGATCCCCATTCTCATCTAGTAATGTAGTTGATCCTCATATTTAACAACCCCTCTTTGCTAATTAGAACAAGAGAGATAGAGACAGTACATTGTATTGTGTTCACATAAGTACTTTAATCAGGCACTTTGACAAGAAGAACAAACACCTAGCACATCAGGGAAGATATATGATATGTGGGGAACAGGTATATTATGGGCTACGTGCGGGAAGAAAGAGGATGTACAATTTTATAAATAAACTGATGAATGAACAAAGTAAGAGATCAAAACAACATGATATCCAAGCTTCTTAATTTTAAACATACAGTTGAAGTCGGAAGTTTACATACACCTTAGCCAAATACATTTAAACTCAGTTTTTCACAATTCCTGACATTTAATCCTAGTAAAAATTCCCTGTTTTAGGTCAGTTAGGATCACCACTTTATTTTAAGAATGTGAAATGTCAGAATAATAGTAAAGAGAATGATTTATTTCTTTCATCACATTTCCAGTGGGTCAGAAGTTTACATACACTCAATTAGTATTTGGTAGATTGCCTTTAAATTGTTTAACTTGGGTCAAACGTTTTGGGTAGCCTTCCACAAGCTTCCCACAACAAATTGGGTGAATTTTGGCCCATTCCTACAGACAGAGCTGGTGTAACTGAGTCAGGTTTGTAGGCCTCCTTGCTCGCACACGCTTTTCAGTTCTGCTGACAGATTTTCTATAGGATTGAGGTCAGGGACTTGTGATGGCCACTCCAATACCTTGACTTTGTTGTCCTTAAGCCATTTTGCCACAACTTTGGAAGTATGCTTGGGGTCATTGTCCATTTGGATGACCCATTTGCGACCAAGCTTTAACTTCCTGACTGATGTCGTGAGATGTTGCTTCAATAAATCCACATAATTTTCCATCCTCATGATGCCATCTATTTTGTGAAGTCCACCAGTCCCTCCTGCAGCAAAGCACCCCCACAACATGATGCTGCCACCCCTGTGCATGGTGTTCTTCGGCTTGGAAGCCTCCCCCTTTCTCCTCCAAACATAACGATGGTCATTATGACCAAACAGTTCTATTTTGTTTCATCAGACCAGAGGACATTTCTCCAAAAAAGTACTTTGTCCCCATGTGCAGTTGCAAACTGTAGTCTGGCTTTTTTATGGCAGTTTTGGAGCAGTGGCTTCTTCCTTGCTGAGCAGCCTTTCAGATTATGTCGATATAGGACTCGTTTAACTGTGGATATAGATACTTTTGTACCCGTTTCCTCCAGCATCTTCACAAGGTCCTTTGCTGTTGTTCTGGGATTGATTTGCACTTTTCACACCAAAGAACGTTCATCTCTAGGAGACAGAACGCGTCTCCTTCCTGAGTGGTATGACGGCTGAGTGGTCCCATGGTGTTTATACTTGCGTACTATTGTTTGTACAGATGAACATGGTACCTTCAGGCATTTGGAAATGGCTCCCAAGGATGAACCAGACTTGTGGAGGTCTACAATATTTCTTCTGAGATCTTGGCTGATTTCTTTTGATTTTCCCATGATGTCAAGCAAAGAGGCACTGAGTTTGAAGGTAGGCCTTGAAATACATCCACAGGTACACCTCCAATTGACTCAAATGATGTCAATTAGCCTAATAGAAGCTTCTAAAGCCATGACATCATTTTCTGGAATTTTCCAAGCTGTTTAAAGGCACAGTCAACTTAGTGTATGTACACTTCTGACCCACTGGAATTGTGATACAGTGAATTATAAGTGAAATTATCTATCTGTAAACAATTGTTGGAAAAATTACTTGTGCCATGCACAAAGTAGATGTCCTAACCGACTTGCCAAAACTATAGTTTGTTAACAAGAAATTTGTGGAGTGGTTGAAAAAACGGATTTTAATGACTCCAACCTAAGTGTATGTAAACTTCAGACTTCAACTGTAAATAGCCTTGTGTTTTAAGGGCAGTTTAACATGACTTAACAAACACTTTAAGGTTTCTAAGTTGGAGTGGAGCTGAGTACTAATTAGCTTCCATCACTGTGTGTGTTCCAAATGGCACCCTATTCCCTACATGGAGCACTACTTTTGTTGCACACTATGGGGAATAAGGTGCCATTTGGAACATAGCCTCTGTGTCTCAAGGATGTACTGTAGTTTCTCAGAGCCAATAAAGGTAACATTTCTTCAACTAACATGTTAACAATTAAAAACGGTACGAAGACTCCAAAACTGTCAGCCTGGAAGAAGCTCCACCGTGACGAATGAAGGAAAATGGAGTCTCCCAATTTAGTCCATGGCAGAAGGCTAGCTAACCATAAATACAACCTTACACAGAGGTATTTAGTGCAGGCTGCCAAAACCACTTAAATTGAACTTGTTTTTCTATCAGACAACAGACAGTAAGCTACGAGCTAAAGGTCATGCAGGTCTACATGGGGTGCATCCCAAATGACACCCTATTCCCTATTTAGTGAACTACTGTATAGGGAAGTGCACTCTTTTTGGGGAGGAAAATACCCCCATAGGGTCCTGGTCAAAAGTACTATATAGGGAATAGGGTGCCATTTGGGACTCAGTTTGGTGTTACATTCTGGTACCAAGAAGTGGTATCTCAACAGACACGAGTTAGTACTAGTTACACCTAACTCCAGGCGTAGTGAAAACTAACAATACTGCAAACTAACAGTATTAATAACTTACATTACTGTAGCTCAGAGATGGAACTAAGAGAGAACAGATGAGCAATCTCAACAACACCGTTTTTATTAGTGTTCTTTCTAGTTTCAGTCCTGCATGTGATTTGAAAAGCAGTATTTCAGAGATTCATCTGGCTTTGTGGAACATCCCCTGCAAAGAAATTAAGAAAATATCTGTTGCTACAAGCTTCTCCTGGTCCAGGATGCTGGAGAGAATCCCATCGATACTGAGATGAGCTTAGTGAGCTACAGTCTGTCAGAGGTACACACACAACCCTTATTCAGTCTGTCAGAGGTACACACACAACCCTTATTCAGTCTGTCAGAGGTACACACACAACCCTTATTCAGTCTGTCAGAGGTACACACACAACCCTTATTCAGTCTGTCAGAGGTACACACACACAACCCTTATTCAGTCTGTCAGAGGTACACACACACAACCCTTATTCAGTCTGTCAGAGGTACACACACACAACCCTTATTCAGTCTGTCAGAGGTACACACACAACCCTTATTCAGTCTGTCAGAGGTACACACACAACCCTTATTCAGTCTGTCAGCGGTACACACACAACCCTTATTCAGTCTGTCAGAGGTACACACACAACCCTTATTCAGTCTGTCAGAGGTACACCAAAAACCCCTACTCAACCTCAGGGTTTTCCACAAAGAATGTATGAGGGGTGCTGCGCCAATTAAAAAATCCTGGGGAGGACCCTGCTACTCACAGATCACACACAACCTCTACTCAAACCTCATGTCAGCTGTTTTGTCGCCTGTCTGTCTGGATGGTTCTACTGCCTCTAGAATAACAACTAGACCGGTCTGCTGAATTACATGACATTGTTTTTTTTCTTTGTTCTATTGCTGACAACTTTGTAGTTATATTGCAGCTGGTCTCTATAATCTTTCTGACCTCCCCTGTCTGTCTGTGTCTGAGTGGTTCTGCCCTTGTCTGTGTCTACTGTGCCACTAGAATACCAAGTAGACCTGTAAGGCTCATCGTGATTAAGGGATTAAGGACACCTGAAAGGAAGGACATGATTAATGGATGTCAAGTTCACCTAAACTAGACTGGAGGGAAGAAACAAAGGAACGTGTATAGGACATGAGAACATGGGTGACTGATCCTTTCAAACAAGACTCAAAAGACTATGGTGCATCCCAAATGGTACCCTATTCCCTTTATAGTGCACTACTTTTGACCAGGTAGGGCATTATATAGGGAATAGGTGCCATTTGGGACACACATATGGCACACTGAATTAGTATGAGAGGGATCCAACACGCTACCAGATTATTTTTGAAAGCTTCTTGACCAAACACCTTATTGATACTGGTATCATGTTCTTCCAGCAAGGCAAGCTCCTTTTTCACTCCTCTGTAATAAATATTTACAAGAAATGACAGCATATCCCCCCAATCAATCACACTAATAGAAATAAAGAGCTTTGTTTCATTCCAAAAGCACATTAATGGTTAAGTACATGAGATAGAACCAACATACAGTTCAAACATACTGTTACATAGCTACAAATATACACATATGGAAATATATTCTGAGGCTATAACAGCCCTCTGGCACAGAATTAGTGCCATTTCTAGTCAGAAACCAAAGTCAGTATAAAAATATAGACAAAAAAAGGTATCTTCTACAAAATATTGACATCATGGCTCCCCGTTAGAATGTGCAAATCCTGGGTAGTTTAGTTCTCTTGATACTGATTGGATCAAGGGAAGAGGAAGTCTTCAGGAACAGGCAACATCCATTTTGGTCTCAGTTTTGATTCTAGTCCAGTTTGAGAGTCCCATTAGTTTATGATGCATCTACCACCTTTGGTGGTTTGAGAGTTACTTCATTATTTAACTACAGTGCTAACCCCACTCTGTGTTCTGGACAGAATGGAAGGTACACTGTACGATCCAGTCTATTGACACCAGATACTGTGACCATTACACAATAGGAGGGGTACCACCCTGCAACCTAAATAGTGTCAATTGAGACAACACTTTTGTTTTCTGAGGAACAATAACTCAGTATCAGTCTTCCAATCTCCAGTACCTCAGAGTCTATAGAGTCTATATCCTCATCTCATTCTACAGAGTCTATACCCTCACCTGGGAGTCGATAGAGTCTATATCCTCACCTGGGAGTCGATAGAGTCTATATCCTCACCTGTGAGTCGATAGAGTCTATACCCTCACCTGGGAGTCGATAGAGTCTATACCCTCACCTGGGAGTCGATAAAGTCTATACACTCACCTGTGAGTCGATAGAGTCTATACCCTCACCTGTGAGTCGATAGAGTCTATATCCTCACCTGTGAGTCGATAGAGTCTATATCCTCACCTGTGAGTCGATAGAGTCTATATCCTCATCTCGGCCTCTTCACTGTGCTCCATGCTGTGTTCAGTGGTGCTGATCATGGAGGCTGAGGGGCCCTGGGTGACCCCGAAGGGTATGATGGCCGGGGAGCGGGCGGCCAGGGGGGACAGGGAGGGGGAGAAGCTGGGGGACATGGCTACTGAGGAGGGGGAGCCCTCGTGACTGATGGGGGACCTCCGTAGAGAGGCCAGGTGGGGGAAGGAGGACCTCCCCACAGAGGGCTTGACAGGAGCAGGCTTGACCGGGACTGTCTTCGCCCCAGGGTGGGCTATGGAGGTGATTAGCGGCGGGGGGTCAATGCGAGGGGGTTTGGGGTCCATCTTGGCTTTGTGCTGGAGAGGTCTGCGAGGGTTAGGAGTGGCCGTCTCATCCTTTAACCTCGCTATCTCCGTGAAGACGCTTGCTAGTGGCTGGAACTGTGGGCACCAGTTCAGCAGGTAGTCCCAGTTATAACTGCCCCTCAGCTCCTCGTCACTGGCCACTATGGCTGTGAGGGAGCCATCCACAGCGGGTTTACCATCCACTGGGAAGGCATAGTCTTTAGGGTGGGAGATGTTCAGCCCCCTCCCTACCCCCAGATAACCTCCTCCATCCTCCCTGTAGACAGGCACCTGGCCAGCCAGAAGAGTCCCACTGAGACTGGCCAGCTTCTTGGCCTTGAACCACTGGTTGGCGTCAATGTTGGGCTCACACGAGACGTCAGACAGCTGGTCAGCGTCCTGCTGGATACCAGAGTCTGGCCCGCGGGCTGAGATGTGTTCCTGCATGGACGAAGAGATGGAGGAGACACGGGGGTACTCGTTGATCATCCGGATCTCATCGTCCTCCGCCGCCTCCGCTGAGCCACGCCCGCTGGAGTGGGATGGGTCCAGGGAGCCCCCGCGGGGGTATGGCCCTCCCCCACCACTCCCTGTTTGGTCGGAAACGTACCCTGGTAAGGCCTGATGGTAGATGCGGTCGCTCCGGTCAGTGCCGGTGACTTTAGTCTCCTCTAGTTTGTGTAGCATGGTGCCGTGGCCGGGAGAGGCTGGAGGTCTGCAGCGACTCTGCTGCTCCTTCCTCTGACGTCTCAGTCTCACACAGAACAGAGCCATGGCGATGAAGATGAGGATGAGGATGGCTCCCAGGGACACAGCGATCACACTGACCAGCAGCAGGTTCATGTCTGACACTAGGCCGAAGGATGTGTTAGTCACGTCAACGGTGAGACGGGCGGTGGCCACGCGGGACGTCTCCAGAGGGCTGTGGGCCGTCAGGTCAAGAGTCATCACACGGACCTCCCTCTTGGCCCTACTCAGGTGTCGGACGTGGCTGTCCATCTTCAGGGAAACCACACCCGTCGATGCATTGACCTGGAAGTAGGGCGAGGGGTCAGCTAGGGAGTACAGAACAATCCCGTCCACTCCCTCGTCCTCGTCTCTGGCTGTCACCTGACCGATGCTCTGGCCCTTCTTCGCCCCCTCAGGAACCAGGAAGGAGAACTCTAAGTCGGAGAACACAGGGTCGTACTCATCCTCCCCTATCACGTACACCTGGATGGTCACCGTGGCAGAGTAGTTCCCTGCATCCATGGCCAGAGCTACAAATTTGAACAAGTTGACCTTCTCAAAGTCAAAGGTGGAGCGAGTCCGGACCTCGCCTGACGTCTGGTTGACCAGGAAGGCGTCTTTCCCCTCTCCAGTCTTGTCCAACATGTAGTACCTCAGCTGTCCGAAGACTCCCGTGTCCTGGTCGATGGCGTGCAGCATGGTGACAAGGGTGTTGTGAGGCTGGTTCTCTCTGACGCTGGCGGTGAGGATGGGCAGAGGGAAGTAAGGTCTGTTGTCATTAATGTCCTTCACCTCCACAGTGACTGGAGCCAGCGCATAGTGACCCTGTCCATCTGACGCCTGCACAATGATCACATGGGATGCCTAGTAGGAGGGTGAGATGGAGAGGGGGAGAGAGAGAGAGGGAAAGAGGGTGACAGAGAGAGATAGATGGTGAGATGGAGAGAGAGATTAATACTTTCTTTATCGCTGAAGGGAAATGAATTGTCAGCAGCAGAATATACAAACAGTCTATGTTACGATGACGCCGAAGTGGATGGCTGATGTTTTACATGCCCGTAACCAATTGTGCTATTTTGTTCATTATTTTTGTGTTGTTTGTAACTTATTTTTTAAACTTATTTTGTACATAATGTTGCTGCTACCATCTCTTATGACCAAAAATAACTTCTTGACATCAGAACTGGGATTATCATGGACTGGAAGAAGCTTTTTCCTTTAATGGGTCCAACAAGAAAGACTGCTCTCCCGGGAACAGGCCCGGAGCCCTGTCATTTGCATGAAGAAAAGGCGGAGGAAAAGAGGACGCAGATCGGGCTGCCTTTTGAGAATCCGTAGGCGAGCGAGTAAACTCCCACTGCCATCAATTCTACTTGCTAACATGCAATCAATGGAAAATAAAATGTATGACCTACAATTACAATTATCCTACCAATGGGACATTAAGAACTGTAATATCTTATGTTTCACCAAGTCGTGGCTGAACGAAGACATGGATAATATAGAGCTGGAGGGATTTTCAATGCTCCGGCAGCACAGAGAAGCTACGTCTGGTAAGATGAGGGGTGGGGGTGTGTGTCTTTTTGTCAGTAATAGCTGGTGTGCGATGTCCAATATTAAAGAAGTCTCGAGGTATTGCTCGCCTGAGGTAGAGTACCTTATCATAAGCTGTAGCCCACACTATCCACCATCTATATTATTCGTAGCCGTCTATCTACTACTACAGACCGATGCTGGCATTAAGACCGCACTCAGCCAACTCTATAAGGCCATAAGTAAACAAGATAATGCTCACCCAGAAGCTGTGCTCCTAGTGGTCTAGACCACCTTAACTTTAATGCAGGCAAACTTAAATCAGTTTTACCACATTTTTACCAGCATGTCACATGTGCTACCAGGGGGGGAAAAAAACTCTAGACCACCTTAACTCCACACACAGAGATGCATATAAAGATCTCCCCCGCCCCCCATTTGGTAAATCTGACCATAATTCTATCCTTCTGATTCCTGCTTACAAGCAAAAACTAAAGCAGGAAGTACCAGTGACTCACTCAATACGGAAGTGGTCAAATGACGCAGATGATACGCTACAGGACTGTTTTGCTAGCACAGACTGGAATATGTTCTGGGATTCATCCAATGGCATTGAGAAGTATACCACCTCAGTCATCGGCTTCATCAATAAGTGCAAAGTGCATCGACAACGTCATCCCCACCGTGACCATACGTACATACCCTAACCAGAAGCCATGGATTACAGGCAACATCCGCATCGAGCTAAAGGCTAGAGCTGCAGCTTTCAAGGAGCGGGACACTAATCCGGATGCCTACAAGAAATCCCGCTATGCCCTCAGATGAACCATCAAACAAGTAAAGAGTCAATACAGGATTAAGACTGAATCCTACTACACCGGATGTGGCAGGGCTTGAAAACTATTATGGACTACAAAGGGAAACCCAGACCCAGCCTACCAGACAAGCTAAATGCCTTTTATGCTCACTTCGAGGCAAGCAACACTGAAGCATGCACGAGAGCACCAGCTGTTCTGGATGACTGTGTGATAAAGCTCTCGGGAGCCGATGTGAGCAAGACCTTTAAACAGGTCAACATTCACAAAGCCACGGGGCCAGATGGATTACCAGGATGTGTACTCAAAGAATGTGTGGACCAACTGGCAAGTGTCTGTAATACCGACATGTTTCAAGCAGACCAACATAGTCCCTGTGCACAAGGATGCAAAGGTAACCTGCCTTAACGATTACCGCCCTGTAGCACTCACGTCGGTAGACATGAAATGCTTTGAAAAGCTGGTCATGGCTCACATTAAAAGCATCCTCCTGGACACCCTAGACCCACTCCAATTTGCATACCGTACCAACAGATCCACAGATGACGCAATCTCAATCGCACTCCACACTGCCCTTTCCCACCTGGACAAAAGGAACACCTATGTGAGAATGCTGTTCATTGACTACAGCTCAGTATTCAACACCATAGTGCCCACAAAGCTCATCACTAAGCTAAGAACCCTGAGACTAAACACCTCCCTCTGCAACTGGATCCTGGACTTCCTGACGGACCGCCCCCAGGTGGTAAGGGTAGGCAACAACACTTCTGCCACGCTGATCCTCAACACTGGGGCCCCCCAGGGGTCTGTACTTAGTCCCCTCCTGTACTCCCTGTTCACTCACGACTGCGTGGCCAAACATGACTCCAACACCATCATGAAGTTTGCTGATGACAGTGGTAGGCCTGATCACCGACAACGATGAGACAGCTTATAGGGAGGAGGTCAGAGACCTGGCAGTGTGGTGCCAGGACAACAACCTCTCCCTCAATGTGAGCAAGACAAAGGAGCTGATCGTGGACTACAGGAAAAGGTGGGCCAAACAGGCCCCCATTAACATCAACGAGGCTGTAGTGGAGCGGGTCGAGAGTTTCAAGATCCTTGGTGTCCACATCACCAACAATCTATCAGGGTCCAAACACACCAAGGCAGTCGTGAAGAGGACACAACAAAATATTTTCCCCCTCAGGAAACTGAAAAGATTTGGCATGGGTCCCCAGATCCTCAAAAATTATACAGCTGCACCAGCGAGAGCATCCTGACCGGTTGCATCACCGCCTGGCATGGCAACTGCTCGGCATGTGAACGTAAGGCGCTACAGAGGGTAGTGCGTACGACCCAGTACATCACTGGGGCCAAGCTTCCTGCAAACAAGGACCTATATACTAGGCAATGTTAGAGGAAAGCCCATAAAATTGTCAGAGACTCCAGTCACCCAAGTCACAGACTGTTTTCTCTGCTACAGCACTGCAAGCAGTACCGGAGAGCCAACTGTAGGACCAAAAGGCTCCTTAACAGCTTCTAACCCCTAGCCATAAGACTGCTGAACTATTAATCAAATGGCCACCAAACTATTAGATTGAACCCTCCCCCCCTCCATTTGTTTTGTACACTGCTACTACTCACTGTTTATTATCTCTGCATAGTCACTTCACCCCTACCTACATTTGGGCGGCAGGTAGCCTAGTGGTTCGAGTGTTGGGCCAGTAACCAAAAGGTTGCTAGATCGAATCCCCGAGCTGACAAGGTAAAAATCTGTCGTTCTGTCCCTGAACAAGGCAGTTAACCCACTGTTCCTAGGCTGTCATTGTAAATAAGAATTTGTTCTTAACTGACTTGCCTAGTTAAATAAAGGTAAAATAAAAAAATACATGTACAAATTGCCTTTAACCTGTAACCCCACACACTGACTCGGTACTGGTACCTGCTGTATATAGCCTCGTTATTGTTATGTTATTGTGTTACTTTTTATTATTTTTTACTTTAGTTAATTTGGTAAATATTTTCTTAACTCTTCTTGAACTGCACTGTTGGTTAAGGGCTTGTAAGTAAGCATTTCACGGTAAGGTCTACACTTGTTGTATTCGGCGCATGTGACAAATAAAGTTTGATTTGATAACCAATGACCAAGTCTTTGTCTATTTCTGTATCAAACTATTTCCTATGTAGTACACTTCTTTTGACCAGGGCCCATAGGGCTCTTTAAAAGGTTGTGCTCTATATAGGAAATAGGGTGCCATTTGGGGCACATAACAAGCCAGGAAGTGCCTTGGTACCTGTCTCTCGCTGTCCAGTGGTCTCTGCAGCCTCAGGGCTCCAGTCCAGCGGTCTACCTGGAACATACCCGTCTCATCCCCAGAGCTGATCAGGTACTGCACCTTCCCTACGGCCAGGGAGTCTGGGTCTGTTGCAGACAGGCTGAGGACCTCAGTCCCTGTGGCTGCTCCTTCACTCAGCACCACACTGCAGGGTTCAAGGTATTTTTATTAGTCACTTTTACAAAAAAACATGACATTTAGTTTCCCAGTGCAAACACATGTAATAGAGTAATTAAGGACATTTAACAAACAACAAAGTACCAAATTACCTGTACTCTGCCCTGCTGAACGCCGGAGGGTTGTCGTTAGTGTCCGTCACACTGATCAGCGCAGAGACAGCCGAGCTCCTCTGGGGCACGCCGCGGTCTGACACGACCACGGTCAGGTTGTAACTGGACACCGCCTCAAAGTCCAGCCCCTCACCGGTCAATACCAGGCTGCCTACTGTCTGGAAGCCCCGTCCTTCCAAGAAGCGTACGCTGCTCTCGATCTGGAAGGCATTGCCTGCGTTTCCGCTGGCTATAGTGAAGTCGAAGCCGCAGTTGTCGCGTGATGCGTCGCCGTCAGCCGCCTCCAGGGTCAGGATGGTGGCGCCCGGAAGGCCGTCCTCCGACACCGTGGCTCTGTACTCTGATTGGTGGAAGACGGGCGCGTTGTCGTTGACGTCAGTCACCTGGACCTGTACAGTAGCAGTGGAGGAGAGGGCTGGTGTTCCCATGTCTCTGGACTCTATTACCACCAGGATAGAAGGGTTCTCAGAGTCAAACTCTGCCTGCTGGGTGATGAACAGGGTACCATTGCTGGGGTCGATGTAGAAGATGTCCCGGGTTGATGACCTCACTCTGTACGTGACGCGGCCGTTCTCTCCAGAGTCTCGGTCCGTGGCTGTCACAGTGACAACTGCACTGCCAGCTGGGGAGTGCTCTGCCAGAATCACCTGGGAAACACATCAGGGACATATTCAGAATAGTTGAGGCATGTTGGACAGGCAAGTTAATGGTTAATGGTACCAGGAATCTGGGTTAGTAAACTAAATGAGGAAAATAGATACATACACACACAGCATCATTATTGATCTGTATGTACATAGAACAATCCAGATAAATAGTTCTCATCGTCTCTTATGGCATCCTTGCATCCTGCCAACACAAACACAGATTTTCCAAGGCTAGTGGAGGCCGGTTAGAGGATAGACTACCTGGTAAAGATCATGTGTGAAAGTAGGAGCGTTATCATTCACATCCTCCACCAGTATGGTGAGGTTAGCTTCAGTCTGGTGTTTGGAGTCAGTTGCCCTGACAGTCAGCGTGTACCAGGTCCTCTCCTCGTAGTCCAGAGGGGCGGTCAGAGACACCCCGCCCCCGTAGCGATGGATCCCAAACACGCCCTGGGAGGACGGGTCCAGGTGGAGGGTGTAGGACAGGGTTGGGCCTGAGTCAACGTCGTTTCCAGTCACCTGGGTTATTACCGAGCCAATCAGAGTGTCTGGAGGGAGAGGAGAGGGAGAGAGAAGGGGGGGATAGTACAGGGGGATAGAGAGTGAGAGTGGGAGAGAGAGAGAGAACAGGGTTTGGGAGATTGTTATATGGGAACAACACTATAGCCATAGAAGCAGCTCCCAGCACATAACATATCCTTTTACATCATGTTGCTTTTAGGAATATATTGCACACTGCTGATTTCTTTTTTTTCTGAATTGGATATTTTATACAGGAAACTGTAGACGTCATATGTACAACAGGATATGAACAGAGGGGAACTTGGCTGCAGAACAACTCATAAAAGGGTCAGTTTTATCACTGAGAGCTGCTGAGTGCTGCCAGAGAGAGGAGTGAGGATCAGTGATAAGATCAGTGGACTAAAGGTTCACTGTTAAATTGACTGCGTCTCAAATGTCTTAGACACTTGATACATATACCCCCTGGTAGAGGACTACATAGTGAATAGGATGTCAGTTAAACACACTTGGGTTCAAATACCATCTCAAACCATTCAAATACTTTGTGTTTGCTTTAGCCTGCCTGATGTACCAGTTGGGTGAGGTTTGCACTTTTGTGAAGCCGAGCTAAAGTATTTAAAATGAATGAAAATAATATTTGAACCCGGGTCTGCAGTTGAGACCCGCGGATCATTGACTTACTCTCTGGCACTCTGATCTCGCGCGGCAAGGGGATTGTAGGACTATTGTCATTGAGGTCCACGATTATCACCGTGAGGGTCGCCGAGCCGGCCAATCGTGGTGTGCCGCGGTCCGTTGCCGTAACAACCAGCCTGGTGCCATGGAAATGAAAAAAGAAACTGTCAGTTGGGGGTTGGTTCTTATCTTTTGTTTCAGGTTTCAGAACCTTTCATCTCCTGCTGTCTTACATCAGAACCTGTTGTAGCCCAGAGCATGACAGATATTTAGTTTCCAATACAAAGAGAAAGAGAGTATAGGAACAGAGAGAGTAATTATAGACTGAAAACAAAGGTTAGCCCGCTTAGGGAAACCACATGGCAGGCAGATTGTGAACAAACACACACTCTCACAAGGCCCTGCCCCTCACTTGGTTTGTGTCCAGATCTCTCGGTCCATGATAGCGGCGGTGGTGATGCTTCCGGTCAGCGGGTCAATCTTGAACAGGCCGCTGAGAGACGACGACCTCAGGCTGTAGGTCACCTGACCATTCTGGCCCTGGTCCAGGTCATCAGCCACCACCTGCATGGGACAGACAGGAAGTCACATGACCGAGGTCAGAGGTCAGAAAGAAAATCTAAACCAAAAAAAGCATTGTCTTCTGATATCACTGGTTTTCTTTATTCTTAAAAGCAAAGTGTACTTGTGTTTATGGTTAGCCATTCACAATCTGTTTTATTGTGTAGGAAACTGATTTTGCTGTCATTGGCTGTTGTTCACCCTTCCCCTGCTGTTCATTGTTTTGAATGTTGTTTTGTTTTGTTTTTGAAAGCAATAGAAAAAATATCAAAAACAATAATAATCTGCCAACACCTGGGGACAGACAGGAAGTCACATGACCAGAGGTCAAAGGTTAGAGAGGAAATAAATCAAAACAAAGAACAGATTTACAACAGCTGTGGAAGAGTAACAGGACCTGGTGATGAATATTAGACTTGGAACAGTGGAAGGAGAGTCTATAAGAAGGTTCTAAATGGCCGTGGTTTCGTACAGCATACAGTTGAGTCTACAGTGGTTAGAGTGTTGGGCCAGTAACCGAAAGGTTGCTGGATCGAATCCCTGAGCTGACAAGGTAAAAATCTGTTGTTCTGCCCCTGAGAAAGGCAGTTAACCCACTGTTCCCCGGGCACCAAAGACGTGGATGAAGGCAGCGCTCCGCACCTCTCTGATTCAGAGGGGTTGGATTAAATGTGGAAGACACATTTCAGTTGAATGCATTCAGTTGTACAACTGACTTGGTATCCCCCCTTTCCCTTTCCCTTTATATACTCAACAGGGACGTTGGAAACACACTGCAGTATAGGCATAGGAACAGACAGTCACCTCTCAGAACTACTGAAACTATCCAGATCTCTACCGTCTGAATGTAGAGCGTTTTCTAGCCCACAATCTCACACCACCTATAGCCAAGCATAATACAGGTAGGTGTGTTTGTGTGTGTCTGCGTGCAGCGTGCACCAGTGTGTGCACGCTCATTAGTGTACCTACCTGTATGATAGGGAAATTATATCCCTGTGCCTCTCGTATGTAGGCTACATAGTTCTGCAGCTGGAAGCGTGGCAGGTTGTCATTGACGTCCTGAAGGATCAGGTTGACCGCCATGAAGGAACTGGAGGATGCAGTTTCAGCCTTCACCACTAGGCGGAGTCTAGGGGTCTCCTCATAGTCCAGCCCCATGGAGCTCTGTACCCAGATCTCACCTGGTTAGAACAATAACAAGGACAGATCTCACCTGGTTAGAACAATAACAAGGACAGATCTCACCTGGTTAGAACAATAACAAGGACAGATCTCACCTGGTTAGAACAATAACAAGGACAGATCTCACCTGGTTAGAACAATAACAAAGGGGCTGAGAACCAATTGTGCAATGGATATTCATGATATGCATCAGGGATGTAGAGTGTAAACACACGTAAAGAGTTTTTTTACACACCTTTTTCATACAGTGAATCAACAAAAAAAGTGTTTTACGCACTTTTTGTCAACATGGGTTTTTATATAATTCCCCACCCCAGTGGCTTACCAGTGGAGGAGCTGATTCCAAAGGAGTGTAGGGTGTTGCCGCTGAAGATGCTGTAACTGATGCCACTACGGGATCCATCAGGGTACTGGGCCTGAGTCTGCACCACGGCGGTACCTGGAGGACAACACACACCTCACTATCACACTGTGTTCTAAACACATACCACGGCTAAGGGCTGAATCCAGGCACTCAGCATTGTGTCGTCCCTAAGAACAGCCATTAGCTGTGGTATATTGGTCATATACCACACCCCCTCGGGACTTATTGCTTAAATATCACACTCTTTGAATCAAAGAAAAATCCCCTGTTCCTACCTTTGGCGGCGTTCTCCTGCAGGCTGACGTCTCTAGCGTGGCGTGAGAAGCGGATCCCCCTGTAGGTCTGTTCTCTGATGTAGATGACCACCACCCCTAGAGAGGACTGGGCTGGGCTGCCCTGGTCCATAGCCTCTACGATCAGAGTCCTCTGGCCCTGGGTCAGTGTCTGCAGCTTCTCTGTAGCCTGGGATGAATTAATTCATCAATTAATGAAAATTATTTTTATCTTAAGGCTCCCTAAGCAAGCCATCCCTTAAGTGGGTATTTGACACAAATACCCTGATGAATAATGTAACAACACCTGGATGTCCCCGGTCAGAGAGTTGATGGTGAAGCCTCGGACAGGGCTGGCGAAGCGGTAGAACAGTGAGCCGTTGGCCCCAAAATCACGGTCCTCTGCCCGCATTGTGGCCAGGACGCGATGGGAGGAGACACTGGAGAAGAAGAAGAACATGGATGTCCAACTAAAATGTGTCTTCTGCTTTTATTCAAACCCCTCCGAAAGACACATACAGAGGGAGGTTGGAGCACAGGGCAGCCATACTACGATGCCCGTTGAGCAGTTTAGGGGTGGCATGATGGCATCTAAGACACACAACTCAGGTGATGGCATCTAAGACACACAACAGCAGGTGATGGCTTCTAAGACACACAACAGCAGGTGATGGCATCTAAGACACACAACAGTAGGTGATGGCATCTAAGACACACAACAGCAGGTGATGGCATCTAAGACACACAACAGCAGGTGATGGCATCTAAGACACACAACAGCAGGTGATGGCATCTAAGACACACAACAGTGTGCATCTAGACACACAACAGTAGGTGATGGCATCTAAGACACAACAGTAGGTGATGGCATCTAAGACACACAACAGTAGGTGATGGCATCTAAGACACACAACAGTAGGTGATGGCATCTAAGACACACAACAGTAGGTGATGGCATCTAAGACACACAACAGTAGGTGATGGCATCTAAGACACACAACAGTAGGTGATGGCATCTAAGACACACAACAGTAGGTGATGGCATGCCAAAAACCCTTTTAATAAATGTTTTATTTAAATTGTAACAAAGAAGACATGTGAAAGACAAAACTGTACAGATAAACCTTCCAGATGCCAGCCCAGTCCAACCCAGATTCTTCCCTGTCGGACATGGGATTTGAATCAGCAAACTTCCTGCCATTGTCCTGCATCGCTAACCTCTAGGCTACCTACCTGGTGGCTGAGATGTTGAGGACCAGGGGGTCCTGGATGAAGAATGGAGCGTTGTCATTCACGTCCTGTACATACACGGTGACCGTGGCGGTGGAGTTGCGAGGACTGGCGTGGGACGAGTCTATGGCGCAGACATCGAAAGTGTACGACGTGGTTCGTTCCCGGTCGAGCGGAGCAGCGGTGATGACCTGCCCCGTGTGCTGGTCAATGATGAACATGCCCTGGGAGCCGCGCGACAGGAAGTACAGCACCTGGGATTAGAACAGATTATAGTAGATTAGATTACAAAAAGTAAAATAACTTTTATGGCTTAATGAAAGTTAAGCCATAAACTTTATTAACCCTTTGAAGGTCTAGATAGATGGCTTCCATTTGTTAGCAAAATGTCATAAGGGGTGGCAAAAGTGTTATGCTACATTTGGCAAACGTTCAGGGGGCTCAGGAGGCATAGGTCTCTAGTCAAAAGTGGTACACTATGTAGGGACTAGGGTGTAATTTGGGACGCAACCTATGACTTCAGTCTGTGTACCTGGCTGTTAGACCCTTGGTCCAGGTCAGTAGCAGAGACCTCCAGCACCAGGGAGCCAATAGAAACATCCTCAGGGAGGTCAGCGGTGTAGCTGGGGCTGGTGAACTGGGGGCTGTGGTCGTTGACGTCCAGGAGAGTGACCTCTACTGTGGCTGTGCTGCTCAGGGCTGGAGAGCCCCCGTCAAGGGCTGTCACTGTCAGACTGTACCTGGCCCTACGTTCCCTGTCCAGTGGTCTGAAGGTGGAGAGAACACCTGACTTCCTGTCCACATGGAAGTCACCTGAGGGGTCGCCCGCTAGAAGACAGAGGGAGAAACAGAGGGGGAAAGAGGAAGAGAGGAGGAGGGGCGAAAGGATCAATCAATCAGTCAATTATTAATTAAATTGAACTCCTGTGATCTACAAGTAGTTGGCTCTTACTTGTGATCTTGTAGGTCATCTCTCCGCTGTCCCCAGTGTCCAGGTCAATAGCTCTGAGGGTGAAAAGCTCAACAGGCTCCATGTTCTCAGGCACCTCCAGACTGTAGTACAGTCTACTGAACGCTGGGGCGTTGTCATTCTCATCCAACACCTGGATCTTCACTGACGCCCGGGCAAAGTTAGGAGGCACGCCACCGTCTCGGGCATACACTGGACAAAAGGGAAGATTAGGAATTAAACAAGGCTTCAGCAGTCTAAAAGAGTTTATGTTTTTATTAACTAAATCATATTGTGTTTCTCCAGAGAGAGCTGGAGAGAAAATAACACCAACATTACCATTGCATCACTCATGTATCCCATAAAAACAGAATTAGAAAAACATGGCCAGTTTGGAATGTTGGCTTGTTCATTTATCTCTATTGTAAAGCAGTGTGGCAGGGCTATCGTACCTCTATTGTAAAGCAGTGTGGCAGGGCTATCGTACCTCTATTGTAAAGCAGTGTGTCAGGGCTATCGTACCTCTATTGTAAAGCAGTGTCAGGGCTATCGTACCTCTATTGTAAAGCAGTGTGTCAGGGCTATCGTACCTCTATTGTAAAGCAATGTGGTAGGGCTATCGTACCTCTATTGTAAAGCAGTGTGGCAGGGCTATCGTACCTCTATTGTAAAGCAATGTGGTAGGGCTATCGTACCTCTATCGTAAAGCAGTGTGGTAGGGCTATCGTACCTCTATTGTAAAGCAGTGTGTCAGGGCTATCGTACCTCTATTGTAAAGCAGTGTCAGGGCTATCGTACCTCTATTGTAAAGCAGTGTCAGGGCTATCGTACCTCTATTGTAAAGCAGTGTGGCAGGGCTATCGTACCTCTATTGTAAAGCAATGTGGTAGGGCTATCGTACCTCTATCGTAAAGCAGTGTGTCAGGGCTATCGTACCTCTATTGTAAAGCAGTGTGGCAGGGCTATCGTACCTCTATTGTAAAGCAGTGTGGTAGGGCTATCGTACCTCTATTGTAAAGCAGTGTGGTAGGGCTATCGTACCTCTATTGTAAAGCAGTGTGGCAGGGCTACCGTACCTCTATTGTAAAGCAGTGTGTCAGGGCTACCGTACCTCTATTGTAAAGCAGTGTGGTATTTATGCTGCAGTAGTTTATGTGTTGGGGGGCTAGGGTCAGTCTGTTACATCTGGAGTATTTCTCTTGTCTTATCCGGTGTCCTGTGTGAATTTAAATATGCTCTCTCTAATTCTCTCTTTCTCTCTTTCTTTCTTTCTCTCGGAGGACCTGAGCCCTAGGACCATGCCTCAGGACTACTTGGCATGATGACTCCTTGCTGTCCCCAGTCCACCTGGCCATGCTGCTGCTCCAGTTTCAACTGTTCTGCCTGCGGCTACGGAACCCTGACCTGTTCACCGGACGTGCTTGTTGCACCCTCGACAACTACTATGATTATTATTATTTGACCATGCTGGTCATTTATGAACATTTTAACATCTTGACCATGTTCTGATATAATATCCACCCGGCACAGCCAGAAGAGGACTGGCCACCCCTCATAGCCTGGTTCCTCTCTAGGTTTCTTCCTAGGTTTTTGGCCTTTCTAGGGAGTTTTTCCTAGGGAGTTTTTCCTAGCCACCGTGCTTCTTTCACATGCATTGCTTGCTGTTTGGGGTTTTAGGTTGGGTTTCTGTACAGCACTTTGAGATTTCAGCTGATGTACGAAGGGCTATATAAATACATTAGATTTTTTGATTTGATTTGATTTGGTAGGGCTATCGTACCTCTATTGTAAAGCAGTGTGGCAGGGCTATCGTACCTCTATTGTAAAGCAGTGTGGCAGGGCTATCGTACCTCTGTTGTAAAGCAGTGTGTCAGGGCTATCGTACCTCTATTGTAAAGCTGTGTGTCAGGGCTATCGTACCTCTATTTTAAAGCAGTGTGGCAGGGCTATCGTACCTCTGTTGTAAAGCAGTGTGGCAGGGCTATCGTACCTCTGTTGTAAAGCAGTGTGGCAGGGCTATCGTACCTCTATTGTAAAGCAGTGTGTCAGGGCTATCGTACCTCTGTTGTAAAGCAGTGTGTCAGGGCTATCGTACCTCTATTGTAAAGCAGTGTGGCAGGGCTATCGTACCTCTATTGTAAAGCAGTGTGTCAGGGCTATCGTACCTCTATTGTAAAGCAGTGTGGCAGGGCTATCGTACCTCTATTGTAAAGCAGTGTGGCAGGGCTATCGTACCTCTATTGTAAAGCAGTGTGGCAGGGGTATCGTACCGCTATTGTAAAGCAGTGTGGCAGGGCTATCGTACCTCTATTGTAAAGCAGTGTGGTAGGGCTATCATACCTCTATTGTAAAGCAGTGTGGCAGGGCTATCGTACCTCTATTGTAAAGCAGTGTGGCAGGGCTATCGTACCTCTATTGTAAAGCAGTGTGTCAGGGCTATCGTACCTCTATTGTAAAGCAGTGTGGCAGGGCTATCGTACCTCTATTGTAAAGCAGTGTGTCAGGGCTATCGTACCTCTATTGTAAAGCAGTGTGTCAGGGCTATCGTACCTCTATTTTAAAGCAGTGTGGCAGGGCTATCGTACCTCTATTGTAAAGCAGTGTGGCAGGGCTATCGTACCTCTATTGTAAAGCAGTGTGGTAGGGCTATCGTACCTCTATCGTAAAGCAGTGTGGCAGGGCTATCGTACCTCTATTGTAAAGCAGTGTGGTAGGGCTATCATACCTCTATCGTAAAGCAGTGTGGCAGGGCTATCGTACCTCTGTTGTAAAGCAGTGTGGCAGGGCTATCGTACCTCTATTGTAAAGCAGTGTGGTAGGGCTATCGTACCTCTATTGTAAAGCAGTGTGTCATGGCTATCGTACCTCTATTGTAAAGCAGTGTGGTAGGGCTATCATACCTCTATTGTAAAGCAGTGTGGCAGGGCTTTGAATAACTATTTTTGGTTCCAGGAAGTACCCTTTTTGGTTCCATGTAGAACCCTTCTACAGAGGGTTCTACCTGGAACCAAAAAGGGTTCTGCCTGGAACCAAAAATGGTTCTCCTATGGGGACAGCCGAAGAACCCTTTTGGAACCCATTTTTCTAAGAGTGTGGGTTACTCATATAAAGGGACAGTTACCTGTCAGAGTGTACAGTTTTTAGACCTCTCTGTCCAGGCCTTTAATGGTTAGGATTAAGGATCAGGGTTAGGGTTAGGGCCAGGAGTTAGGCTGAGGGGTTACGGTTTAAGGATCAGGGTTAGATGTTATGGTCAGAGCCAGTTACCTGTCAGTGTGTATTGTTCCTGTGCCTCTCTGTCCAGGGCTTTCGTGGTTAGGATTAGGATTAAGGATCAGGGTTAGGGTTAGGGCCAGGAGTTAGGCTGAGGGGTTACAGGTTAAGGATCAGGGTTAGATGTTATGGTCAGAGCCAGTTACCTGTCAGTGTGTATTGTTCCTGTGCCTCTCTGTCCAGGGCTTTAGTGGTTAGGATTAAGGATCAGTGTTAGGGTTAGGGCCAGGAGTTAGGCTGAGGGGTTAAGGGTCAGGGTTAGATGTTATGGTCAGAGCCAGTTACCTGTCAGTGTGTATTGTTCCTGTGCCTCTCTGTCCAGGGCTTTAGTGGTGGTTACAACACCTGTAGCTGAGTGGATGCTAAAACCCTCGTCAGAGATGCCTCCATATGTCACCTGGCCGTTGGTACCTGGAGAGAGAGAGAGAGAGAAAAAGAGAGAGAAGGAGTATATGAAGTCTAACCCTAATACTATCTGTCAGCAGCCCACACCATCCCCTTGGCCCTTACCCTTCAATGTTCTGAAAATCTGAAGGGTCTGAATAGGTATTAACACCATAGTAGTGGTGGAGCTTCCATCTTACAGATACAGTTTGCAAACATCAAAGTGTTAGGGCCAAGGGGATGTGGTAGGGAGACGGATTGGAGCCGGCTGTGCAAGTCAAATGAACACTTTTCAGAGTCCTAATCCATTCAGTCATGTTATACTTTGAACCCTCTCTACCCAGGGCTCTGAAAACATTTGCAAATAAGTGTTTGCGAAAAAAACGAAACGTATTTTTCTCACCTAAAAGAGCAAACACAGCATCATTCCTGTTTTTATTTGTTTATAGTTGGTTTTGCTGTGTAAGCGGGTGGCTGGGCTGCACGGGGCGGGCGGAGGCTGGGAGATTGTGTGTGTGTGTGTTGTGTTGTGTTGTGTTGTGTGTGTGATAGCGTGCTAACAGAGAAAGACTCTGGCACCATCACCTTACCCCACTAATCACCCTGGAGAGAAACTTTATAATCCTTCTGGTTTATGTGCTCTTGACTAACTCCAGGGGAATGTGAACACGCATACACACACACACACACACACACACACACACACACACACACACACACACACGCATACACACACACACACACACACACACACGCATACACACACACACACACACACACACACACGCATACACACACACACACACACACACACACACACACACACACACACACACACACACGCATACACACACACACACACACACACACACACACACACGCATACACACACACACACACACACACACACACACACGCACACACACACGCATACACACACACACACACACACGCATACACACACACACACACACACACACACACACACAGACAGACACACACACTCACCGTCCCCCAACACGGTCTTCAATTAAAAGCAACTGTTACTGACGGTGCTGATGATGTAAACATTCGTTGAACGTTGAACACATGGAGGATCAACACTTAGAACAAGAGGCTCTGCTGGCTGACACTGAGTTCTATTTTTTTAAAGAAACAGTACAGCAAATATGTAGAAGAACTGCGTGTCATCATGTGTACTTTGTATATTACTATGTCATAAAGAAAGCCACCGTAACATATTGTATATGATGAAGGTAATGCAGTCATGTGCTTGTCAGTGCTGTATACTATGTATGTAACGACAGGATCTCCTGTGTTAGCCCACTGAGCTCAAGCCACTCTCACCTTGGTCCATGTCGGAGGCCGACACCACCAGAACAGTGGTTCCTGCAGGCTGGTTCTCTGTAATCTGGGCTTGGTACTGGTTCTCCTGGAACCAGGGCACCTGGTCGTTCACATCGATGACCTGGACAGACAGCAGCTGGCTGGATGAGAGCGCTGGTACCCCGTGGTCCTGGGCTACAATGGTCAGGTTCAACAGGACCTGCTCCTCCCGGTCAATGGGCTTCAGGATAGAGAGGGAACCTGGAGGAGAGGAGAGGGGTTAGAGGGAGCCTGGGGGTGGAGGAGGGAGGAGAGGGGTTAGAGAGGGAATGGTGAGGAGGAGGGAGGAGAGGGGTTAGAGAGGGAATGGTGAGGAGGAGGGAGGAGAGGGGTTAGAGAGGGAATGGTGAGGAGGAGAGGAGAGGGGTTAGAGAGGGAACCTGGAGGAGAGGAGAGGGGCTAGAGAGGGAATGGTGAGGAGGAGAGGAGTGGGGTTAGAGAGGGAGCCTGGGGTGGAGGAGAGGGGTTAGAGAGGGAATGGTGAGGAGGAGGGAGGAGAGGGGTTAGAGAGGGAATGGTGAGGAGGAGGGAGGAGAGGGGTTAGAGAGGGAACCTGGAGGAGAGGAGAGGGGCTAGAGAGGGAACCTGGGGTGGAGGAGAGGAGTGGGGTTAGAGAGGGAGCCTGGGGTGGAGGAGAGGGGTTAGAGAGGGAATGGTGAGGAGGAGGGAGGAGAGGGGTTAGAGAGGGAATGGGGAGGAGGAGAGGAGTGGGGTTAGAGAGGGAGCCTGGGGTGGAGGAGAGGGGTTAGAGAGGGAATGGTGAGGAGGAGAGGAGAGGGGTTAGAGAGGGAACCTGGGGTGGAGGAGAGGAGTTAGAGAGGTAGCCTGGGGTGGGGGAGAGTCGAGGGGTTAGAGAGGGAGCCTGGGGTGGAGGAGAGGAGTGGGGTTAGAGAGGGAGCCTGGGGTGGGGGAGAGTCGAGGGGTTAGAGAGGGAGCCTGGGGTGGAGGAGAGGAGTGGGGTTAGAGAGGGAGCCTGGGGTGGAGGAGAGGAGTTAGAGAGGGAGCCTGGGGTGGAGGAGAGGGGTTAGAGAGGGAGCCTGGGGGTGGAGGAGAGGGGTTAGAGAGGGAGCCTGGGGTGGAGGAGAGGGGTTAGAGAGGGAGCTTGGGGTGGAGGAGAGGGGTTAGAGAGGGAGCCTGGGGTGGAGGAGAGGGGTTAGAGAGGGAGCTTGGGGTGGAGGAGAGGAGATGATACAGATTCCAGGATGAAGAGAGAGCCTAGGGAGTGGAGAGGGCCTTATAGGCCCTGGTCAAAAGTAGTGAACTTAGCTGGGATACAAGGTGCTATTTGGGACACATTTTCAGCCAGTCCCTCTCCCTACCTAGTGTGCAGTCACACCCTTTAAAAGGTCCCCATGCTCTCTGTCCAGCACAACTCTGCTAGCTTCAACTTCTACTGCTAGCTTCACTTCTCTGCTAGCTTCAACATTTACTGCTAGCTTCAACACTCCGCTAGCTTCAACTTTCACTGCGAGCTTAAAATTTCACTGCCAGCTTCACAACTCCGCTAGCTTCAGCTTTCACAGCTAGCTTCACTTCTCTGCTAGCTTCATCTTTCATCAGTCATTCCTCCCTCCCCGTCGGAGGCCAAGCGTTGCTCCTTGCCAAGAGCTTTACTTACTTACACACACCCACCCACCCTGTCCACCCAGTCCACCCAGTCCACCCTGTCATATGTGTGTGTGTGGATCTATTCCCATGAAAGCCTAGGCAGAAACAAAACACCAACAAAAAAATCTACCTCAGACTGCTGGGAACCATTAAAGGAGCGATTACAACTGCATGTGTGTGTGACTCAGTCCCTCTTTTGAGACTTTGATAACACCTACACGCACACACTATTTGCTGTTTGGTCTTCTGGGCTTTCCTGTGGTGTGTGAGACACGTTGACCCCGGCTCCACTCCTCGCCCACCAATCAGGAACCAAGGAACCCCATGGTCGGCCAAGGGGATAAAAACAGGAAGCTGTCAAGATCTATCAGGTGTGTCACAGAGAGAGGGCGGCCATCTTAATATGGTTTCAGTATATATGTGTGTGTGTGTGTGTATATATATATATGTGTCTATATATGTGTGTGTGTGTGTGTGTGCGTGCGTGCAGATATGCGTGTGTGTGTGGTGCCCATCTTGAACTGGATCCAGCTATGCAGGTAGTTAGCTAACTCTCTCTCCTCTGCTCTCATCCTTCTAGACCTATCTGCTGCCTTTGATACTGTGAACCATCAGATCCTCCTCTCCACCCTCTCCGAGTTGGGCATCTCCGGCGCGGCTCACTCTTGGATTGCGTCCTACCTGACAGGTCACTCCTACCAGGTGGCGTGGCGAGAATCCGCTTCCGCACCACGTGCTCTCACCACTGGTGTCCCCCAGGGCTCAGTTCTAGGCCCTCTCCTATTCTCGCTATACACCAAGTCACTTGGCTCTGTCATATCCTCACATGGTCTCTCCTATCATTGCTACGCAGATGACACACAATTAATCTTCTCCTTTCCCCCTTCTGATAACCAGGTGGCGAATCGCATCTCTGCATGTCTAGCAGACATATCAGTGTGGATCACGGATCACCACCTCAAGCTGAACCTCGGCAAGACGGAGCTGCTCTTCCTCCCGGGGAAGGACTGCCCTTTCCATGATCTCGCCATCACGGTTGACAACTCCATTGTGTCCTCCTCCCAGAGTGCTAAGAGCCTTGGCGTGACCCTGGACAACACCCTGTCGTTCTCCGCTAACATCAAGGCGGTGACCCGATCCTGTAGGTTCATGCTCTACAACATTCGCAGAGTACGACCCTGCCTTACACAGGAAGCGGCGCAGGTCCTAATCCAGGCACTTGTCATCTCCCGTCTGGATTACTGCAACTCGCTGTTGGCGGGGCTCCCTGCCTGTGCCATTAAACCCCTACAACTCATCCAGAACGCCGCAGCCCGTCTGGTGTTCAACCTTCCCAAGTTCTCTCACGTCACCCCACTCCTCCGCACACTCCACTGGCTTCCAGTTGAAGCTTGCATCTGCTACAAGACCATGGTGCTTGCCTACAGAGCTGTGAGGGGAACGGCACCTCCGTACCTTCGGGCTCTGATCAGTCCCTACACCCAAACAAGGCACTGCGTTCATCCACCTCTGGCCTGCTGGCCCCCCTACCTCTGCGGAAGCACAGTTCCCGCTCAGCCCAGTCAAAACTGTTCGCTGCCCTGGCACCCCAATGGTGGAACAAGCTCCCTCACGACACCAGGACAGCGGAGTCAATCACCACCTTCCGGAGACACCTGAAACCCCACCTCTTTAAGGAATACCTGGGATAGGATAAAGTAATCCTTCTAACCCCCCCCCCCAAAAAAAAAATATATAGATGTAATATTGTAAAGTGGTTGTTCCACTGGATATCATAAGGTGAATGCACCAATTTGTAAGTCACTCTGGATAAGAGCGTCTGCTAAATGACGTAAATGTAAACGTAAATGTAGTTAGACAGTATAATGACAGTTAATATCATGAGTTAATCCTCTGGCCACCTGGTCTGCTCCTGTCCTGTCCTGCCAACCAGCCCAGGCCAGGGTCTATGATGACAGGAGAAATGGTCCCATCTCTATACATTCTGTTTTGGTTATGTTCTCAATACACCAGCACAACAGGGAGCTGTGTAGGAGAAGCCTACTACAGATCATGGTAAGCTTGGATCCTTCTGGGTGGAGGATGGGTGTCTCCTAACTCCCCCTCCTCTGGGCTCAATGGAAATATTACATCCAACTACGTGTGTTGAGTGTTCTGTATGGGATGATCTTTTTGTCCTTATAGATGGCTTGATCTAGGTCTGAGAATCCGCCCCTGAAAGTTTTTCATTGTTCTTTTTCATCAACTTGTGTAAGACGACGCTATTCCCTAGACTCATTTGATTAATAGAAGAAACTAATAGTGTCTAATATGAGAAAAAACATGTGAGAGCAAGAAAACATCTTTTAGTTATTTTACCTTTATTTAACTAGGCAAGTCAGTTAAGAACAAATTCTTATTTTCAATGACGGCCTAGGAACAGTGGGCTAACTGCCTTGCTCAGGGGCAGAACGACAGATTGGTACCTTGTCAGCTCGGGGATTTGAACTTGCAACCTTTCGGTTACTAGTCCAACGCTCTAACCACTAGGCTACCCTGCCGCCCCTTTACCTTAGTTCACCCCAGTCTTTAGAACTGTGACTGCTCTACTATAATACAACCATGCATATACGTAAGCCAAACAGACTGGAATTGGAAACATCCAAAATAGGTTTTCCATGTTTCTCTCTCTCTTTTTCTCCCCTCCTCCTACCCATGTGCTGTTAGTGACCAGGCTTAGGATGGGATCACTGAGGAGTCACAGCGGCTGAAACTATTCCAGCCACTAACTCTGACCATACTAAAGGCTCAGGGGCTAGTTATCTCAGAGCGTACGGAGATCCAGAGAGAAAACAACAAACCCAACAACTTAAAACAGAACCAACACCCCCCTCCTCCTTCCTTCTCCTCCCGCCTCACTCTCTCTTTGACGGTTGCGGCTCATTAAAGCATGAATCTGAAATGAGTCAGTGCTGTGCCCTCTCTCGTCCTCTGCTCCCAGGGCCAGGTAATGAGAAGGAGAGGGAAGCCCTAATCTCAGCACTGCACGGCAGGCCTGGTGTGTGTGTGTGTGTAATCTCAGCACAGCACGGCAGCCCTGCCCGTTGCGTGTCTAGCAGTGTGTGTTTACTGCCAGCCTCTCCTTGCTGCGGCCTTCTGCTGTGGAAAAAGTTGTTAAACTGAGGCCAGATAGCTGGATGGTTACTTACAGCGGTGTTATTTGTTACAGCAGTGTTGGTGGTGGTAGAGCTTAGTGCTCAGGTAGACAGGCCTACCCAATGTACCGGGGTAGCTTCGTTAACTCTGATTCGTCTCTCACACGACATCTCTTCACACGTCCCTGTTTATACTGTTTTAAATTTGCTGGGGCCTGATTATAGGTTGAAACTTATGAGACTCTCTCACAGACCCAACCACATGGAAGCTGGGAATGTGGTACCAATGGCCTTCTGACATCACACCATGTGTTCACAGCACAGCTGGTAACTACATGATTGTTCTGGTGAGAAAACAATAATGCATGCCAGTGTTACCGACCAGGTTTTAACCCGGTTGTCTGTGTGCCACAAGGCTGTGATATCCAGCTGAGCTAAAACTTAGGCATTAGATTGGGGAGCTAACAAATCTCTTCAGGTCTCAGACTAGGTTACCTTTTCTTTGAGCTTCCAAACCACTTTCATTATACTAGGAGTTGTTTAAATGACCCACCAGTATTAGGGTTGAGGCTGAACGTCCCTCCAGCGTTGCCAGTCTCGATGAAGTAGCTGACCCGTCCGTTCTCCCCCTGGTCGGCATCTCGCGCCACAACGTAGAGAACCACGAAGCCCACAGCCTGGTCCTCCATGACGCTAACCGCAGATGGCGAGCTGAACACTGGAGCATTGTCATTCTCATCTGTCACAAACACCCTCACCGTCACCGAGCCCCAGCGCCGTTGGCTGGCGTTCAGGGCGGAGTCTGTTGCCTGGACGACCAGGATAAGGGAGGAAGTGACCTCATGGTCCAGTTCCTGCGCCAGGGTCAGGACGCCAGTGGAAGGGTCAAGGGCCAGGAGGTCAGTGAGGTCAGGGTACTGGAACATAGTAGAATTAAATAGAATGTTTTTAGTCCAAGGTACTGGAACAGACTAGAATATAATGTAACTTTATTAGTCCAGGGTACTGAAACAGAGGAGAAGAGAACATAACTTTATTAATCCATTTGCAGAGATAAATCATTCTTCTGCTCTACTCCCTAAACCGCTAGTTTATGGGGTTAGGTGCCTTGCTCAAGGGCACAATGGCAGGTGATGGTCTATTTGCCAGTGAATTCATCTCCAACTTTCACGACTGGTCTGGAATTTGAAACAGCAACGTTCCTGTTACTGATTTGCTTCTCTAACCTGTGGGTCTTAACCCTAACCCTAACCTCCTAACCCTAACCCCCTAACTAGGGATGCACAATATATCGGTGAAGATATCGGAATCAGACGATATTAACTAAAAATGCCAATATCAACATCGGCCCGATGTCTAGTTTAATGCCGATGTGCAAAACCGCTGTCAAAGCTGACGTGCATACCTATATAATGTAGGTACATGACGTAATGACGCCACATTAAATTTTGCGCTACACGTGCAACATAGCATTCATAACCTAGCCCACAATGTCTGCTGTGTGGATCGAGCAGTCAACAAGTCGAGTAGTCATTTCAAAGAGTAAGAAAATGTCAGTGAAAAACTCAAAGGCGAAATCCATTAACACCAAGATAATGGAATTCATTGACCTTGACAATCAACAATTCTCTGTCGTGGGTGATGTTGGCTTTCGCTGACTGGTCGAGCAGCGGTACATACTAACGTTACCAAGTGCGCTATTTTTCAGATGTTGCCCTACCGGAGTTGCACAGTATTTTTGAAACGCACATCCATAAGCTACTTGCTATGGGTGTCACTACTATTAGATTCACGACTGACATTTGGACCAGCGATGTCAGCCCCATGAGCATGCTGAGTCTGACAGCACAGTGGGTCGTCGAGGATTTTGTACTGAGGAAAGTCATATTTCATGCTCATGAATGTGCTGGTTGTCATACCACTGCTGCCATTTCAATGGCATTTGAGAACATGTTTGAAACTTGGAAACATGAACACACTAGCTAGCTCCAATCGAACAAGTGACTCATCAAACAAAAAACTCATCAACTGCGCCTGCAGCAGATGTGATACCCTCTGTCATGGCACTGAAACGCCTGCTCAACAAAACTAGCGACACAGGCTGTGAACAAGCGATTCGGTGGCATTCTCTCTCTACTGTGTCGCCACCATGCTCGATGCTAGGTACAAGAACCGCTACTTCGATGCAGACAAGAAACAGGGTTTATGTGAATTGTTACATACAGCTGGACAAGATGGAAACGGACACAGTGACAGTGTGCACCGAGGAAGAGAGGCCACGGACAGACCGAGCTGAAACTTCACTGCTTGACATGTATGATGAAATCCTAGTTGAGACTGAACAAATGAACAAAACAACACAGCAAGTAAGTGAAAGAAATAGATTTTGATTATGTTTTACTGGTAATGGGGACATACGTAAATGCCAACAAAATAACTTTTTGGTCAGTGTGGTGTGTGTGTGTGTGTGTGTGTGTGTGTGTGTGTGTGTGTGTGTGTGTGTGTGTGTGTGTGTAACACCTTTATTTAACTAGGCAAGCCAGTTAAGAACACATTCTTATTTACAATGACGGCCTACCCCGGCCAACCCGGATGACGCTGGGCCAATTGTGTGCTGCCCTATGGTACTCCCGGATGTGATACAGCCTGGATTCGAACCAGGGACTGTAGTGATGCCTCTTGCACTGAGATGAGATGCCTTAGACAGCTGCGTCCATGTGTGTGTATTAACTATTTAACTGTACTAGAATGCTTAACAGGCCACTCAAATTTTAAATATCGGTTATCGGCATCGTTTTTTTTTGGCAATGAAAATATTGGATATCGGTATCGGCCAAAAATGTAAGATCAGTGCATCACTACTCCTAACCCTAACCTCCTAACCCTACCTGGTGCAGGATGGAGTAGGTCAGCAGGCTGTTGGGCCCTGATCCGTCCTGGTCCGAGGCCTGGAAGGTGTAGATGGACGCCCCAGGCTCCATGTTCTCAGGTATCACCATGGTAACGGGGTCCTCCGGGAAGCGGGGTGCATGGTCGTTGCTGTCCTCCACCTCGATGTCCAACTGCACCAGGTGGCTGCTGGGTAACGTCATGGAGAAGTCGTCCACCTCTATCTGTAGTGTGTAGCGGGCGGAGCGCTCGTAATCCAGCTCCCTCGCCAGGTACACGTCACCTGTCTGACGGTCCACCATGAACGTTCCGTCTCGGTCTGACCCGCCCACCACCGTGTAGGTCACCTGACCGGCCTCTGGGAGCTCAAAGACATCATGTGACCTCACAGAGCCAATCATAGAGCCTGGTTTGGCCTCCTCGACGGAGTTGAAGGACATGGAGAGGGAGTTGGCTTTGGAAGGAACTCTGCTCGCACTCTGGACCTGTGGACAGAGAGATTGGAATTTGGTAAGCATATATCCTCAATACACCACTCAGGACCTACGGTCAGACAGACAGGGATGTGGTTACCATACTCTATATCATCAATATATTCAATATATAATTCAATATATATGTATAAATAAAAGTTTGTAGCTAGCTAACTTCATCACCAGGCTCAATTGTGAGAGCCGGCTGGAGGACGAAATTAGTAGCTAGCTAATCAATGTTTCGTATAACTGAGATCTCCAAACAATCTATTAACTGTTGAGGGACATTATTAGCAACTATGAATATCCTGACAGTTAATGATAATCAATTTAGCAAGATAGCTGGATATCAACAGTCAGCAGACTCATGCTACAGGGCATTCGGAAAGTATTCAGACCCCTTCACTTTTTCCACATTTTGTTACGTTACAGCCTTATTCTAAAATGGATTTAAAAAAAATCCCCCTCATCAATCTACACACAATAACCCATAATGGCAAAGAAAAAACAGGTTTTTAGATTTTTTGGCAAATTTAGAAATAAAATAAAACTGAAATATCACATTTACATAAGTATTCACACCCTTTACTCACTACTTTGTTGAAGCACCTTTGGCAGCGATTACAGCCTTGATTCTTCTTGGGTATGATGCTACAAGCTTGGCACACCTGCATTTGGAGAGTTTCTCCCATTCTTCTCTGCAGATCCTCTCAAGCTCTGTCAGGTTGGATGGGGAGCGTCGCTGCACAGCTATTTTCAGGTCTTCCCAGAGATATTTGGATGGGTTCAAGTCCGGGCTCTGGCTGGGCCACTCAAGGACATTCAGAGACTTGTCCCAATGCCACTCCTGCGTTGTCTTGGCTGTGTGCTTAGGGTCGTTGTCCTGTTGGAAGGTGAACCGTCGCCTGAGTCTGCGCTCCTAAGCGCTCTGGAGCAGGTTTTCATCAAGGATCTCTGTGTACTTTGCTCCGTTCATCTTTCCCTCGATCCTGACAAGTCTCCAAGTCCTTGCTGCTGAAAAACATCCCCACAGCATGATGCTGCCACCACCATGCTTCACCGTAGTGCCAAAGAGGCCAAAGAGTTAAATCTCGGGTTTCATCAGACCAGAGAATCTTGTTTCTCATGGTCTGAGAGTCCTTTAGGTGCCTTTTGGCAAACTCCAAGCGGGCTGTCATGTGCGTTTTACTGAGGAGTGGCTTCCGTCTAGCTACTCTACCATAAAGGCCTGATTGGTGGACTGCTTCAGAGATGGTTGTTCTTCTGGAAGATTCTCCCATCTCCACAAGGGAACTCTGGAGCTCTGTCAGAGTGACCATCGGGTTCTTGGTCACCCCCCTGACTAAGGCCCTTCTCCCACGATTGCTCAGTTTGGCCCGGGCGGCCAACTCTAAGAAGAGTCTTGAGTCTTGGTTCAAAACTTCTTCCATTTAAGAATGATTGAGGCCACTGTGTTCTTGGGGACCTTCAATGCTGCAGACATTTTTTGGTATCCTTCCCCAGACCTGTGCCTCGACACAATCCTGTCTCGGAGATCTACGGACAACTCCTTCGACCTCATGGCTTGTTTTATACTCTGACATTGTCATGATTCCCACCGACGGTGGCGCCCCCTCCTGCTCGGGTGGCGCTCGGCGTTCGTCGTCACCGGCCTATTAGCTGCCACCGATTCCCTTTTGCTTTTCCCTTTTTTATTTTTAGACACCTGTGGTCAATTAGCCATTAGAGGGGCTATTTAGTTTAGCTGGCCCGCTCCTTGTCGTGCGGGATTAATTATTGTTATCGACTGTCTTGTTCGTGTCGGCTTGGCATTGTCGTACCTTGTATTTATTCCCCTGTGTTTGGGAACTTTGTTTTTTCAAAGTGTTATTAAAAAACAACACTCCCTGTGCTCGTTGCTTCCTGCACCTCATTCCTAACAACCCGACTACCAACGCCGTTACAGAATCCCTCACCACTCTAAAGGCATGGAATCAGCGGAAGCAGCGGGCACTCCTCTGCCCTCGATGGAGGAACGCGTGCTCTATCACACGACAGTCCTACATCGCATCGGATCGGCCATGGACCAGATGATGGAGAGGATGGACCGATGGGAGGGAAGTGGTATCCTCTCTCCACCTCCGCCTCCCCCGATACAGCCATCTTCGACTCCCATGACGTCTGGCTCTGGCGCGCTTCGTTTGGCGCTCCCGAGGGAGTACGATGGGGCGGTGGCTGGGTGCCAGGGGTTTTTGCTCCAGCTTGAGCTGTACCTGGCCACCGTCAGACCTGCTCCCACGGGGGAGGAGAGCGTGAGTGCCCTCGTTTCCTGCCTGACGGGCCGAGCTCTGGAGTGGGCTAATGCGGTCTGGAACGGTCCAGACTCGGCGAGGGACCACTACCCAGAGTTCACCCGCCGCTTTCGGGCCGTGTTCGACCACCCTCCGGAAGGAAGAGCGGTGGGTGAACGGCTGTTCCACCTCAGGCAGGAGACGAGGAGTGCTCAGGACTTCGCGCTGGAGTTCAGGACCTTGGCTGCCGGGGCGGGGTGGAACGACAGGGCCCTCATAGACCACTACCGCTGCAGTCTCCGGGCGGACGTCCGCAGGGAGCTGGCCTGTCGGGACACAGGTCTGTCCCTGGACGAGCTGATAGATATGTCCATACGTCTGGACAATTTGCTGGCTGCCCGCGGGCGTTCGGAGAGGGTCCTTCCCGCTCAACCCCCGTGCACCCCCGCCCCTACCCCTATGGAGGTAGGGGGGGCCGTGCCAAGGGGCACCGGAGGAGGTGGCTCCTCCTGCACCAGCTGTGGTCGGAGAGGACACACGGCCGACCGGTGCTGGAGGAGCCAGTCTGGGAGTCGAGATGGCAGGCAGAACACTTCTCGGTCACCTCAGGTGAGTCAGCACCAGATTCACCCAGAACCCCCTGTTGGCCACGTGTTTTTACCTGTTTTGTTTACAATTTTTTTTCCCTCTTCCCAGCATAGGGCGCTAGTCGATTCAGGCGCAGCTGGGAATTTTATGGACCGTGGACTTGCCATTAAGCTGGGCATTCCGCGGGTGCCGATAGATTCCCCTTTCCCCGTGCACTCCCTAGATAGCCGACCATTAGGGTCAGGGCTAGTCAGGGAGTCTACGGTGCCACTGGACATGGTAACGCAGGGGAATCATATGGAACGCATTCGTTTTTTCCTTATTGATTCGCCTGCGTTTCCGGTGGTGCTGGGGGTCCACTGGCTGGCTGGTCACAATCCCCGTATTTCGTGGAAACAGGGGATTCTCCAGGGGTGGTCAGAGGAGTGTTCAGGGAGGTGTCTAGGAGTTTCCATAGGTGCCACGTCGGTGGAAAGTCCAGACCAGGTGTCCACCGTGCGCATTCCCCCTGAATACGCCGATTTGGCGATCGCTTTTTGTAAAAAGAGGGCGACTAAATTACCACCTCATCGACAGGGGGATTGTGCGATAGATCTCCAGGTTAACGCTGCGCTTCCCAGGAGTCACGTGTACCCCTTGTCACAGGAGGAGACGGCGGCTATGGAGACACATGTCACGGAATCCCTAGGACAGGGGTACATTCGGCCCTCCATCTCACCCGCTTCCTCGAGTTTCTTTTTTGTGAAGAAAAAGGAGGGAGGTCTGCGTCCGTGCATTGATTACCGAGGTCTAAACGCTATCACGGTGGGGTTTAGTTACCCACTACCTCTCATCGCTACGGCGGTGGAATCATTTCACGGAGCACAGTTCTTCACAAAACTGGATCTCAGGAGCGCGTATAATCTGGTGCGTATCAAGAAGGGAGACGAGTGGAAAACCGCCTTTAGTACCACATCAGGCCATTATGAGTACCTCGTCATGCCGTATGGGTTGAAAAATGCTCCAGCCGTTTTTCAATCCTTTGTTGACGAAATTCTCAGGGACCTGCACGGGCAGGGCGTGATTGTCTATATCGATGACATTCTGATATATTCCGCCACCCGCTCCGCGCATGTGTCCCTGGTGCACAAGGTGCTTGGTATACTGCTGGAGCATGACCTATACGTTAAGGCTGAGAAGTGTGAGTTTTCCAAACGAGCCGACTCCTTTCTGGGTTATCGCATTTCCACCACGGGGGTGGTGATGGAGTGTGACCGCGTTAAGGCCGTGCGTAATTGGCCGACTCCAACCACGGTGAAGGAGGTGCAGCGGTTCTTAGGCTTTGCCAATTACTACCGAAGGTTTATCCGGGGTTTTGGCCAGGTAGCGGCTCCCATTACCTCACTGCTGAAGGGGGGGCCGGTGCGTTTGCGATGGTCGACGGAGGCGGACGGAGCCTTCAAGAAGTTGAAGACGCTGTTCACCAACGCACCCGTGTTGGCGCACCCGGACCCGTCTTTAGCGTTCGTAGTGGAGGTGGACGCATCCGAGGCTGGGGTGGGTGCCGTGCTATCACAGCGCTCGGGTACGCCATCGAAACTCCGCCCCTGCGCTTTCTTTTCGAAGAAGCTCAGTTCGGCTGAGCGTAACTACGATGTGGGGGACAGGGAGTTGCTAGCGGTGGTCAAAGCTCTGAGGGTGTGGCGGCACTGGCTTGAGGGGGCTATACACCCCTTTCTCATCTGGACCGACCACCGATACCTGGAGTACATCCGGGCAGCGAGGAGACTGAATCCACGTCAGGTGAGGTGGGCCATGTTCTTCGCCCGGTTTAGGTTACCATCTCCTATAGACCGGGTTCCCTGAATACTAAGGCCGACGCGCTGTCCCGTCTCTATGACACGGAGGACCGGCCCATCGATCCAACTCCCATCATTCCAGCGTCTAGGCTGGTGGCACCAGTGGTATGGGAGGTGGACGCGGACATCGAGCGGGCATTGGTGTTGGAACCTGCGCCTGCGCAGGTGCCCGTGGGGCGCATGTATGTGCCGCTCGGTGTTCGTGATCGTTTGATTCGGTGGGCGTACACGCTACCTACTGCGGGTCATCCTGGTGAGGCGAGGACAGTGCGGAGTCTAAGGGGGAAGTACTGGTGGCCCACCTTGGCTAAGGACGTGAGGTCCTATGTCTCTTCCTGTTCGGTGTGTGCCCAGAGTAAGGCTCCTAGGCATCTACCGAGAGGGAAGTTACAGCCCCTCCCCGTTCCACAACGACCATGGTCGCACCTGTCCATCGACTTCTTGACAGATCTTCCCCCCTCTCAGGGGAACACGGCGATTCTGGTGGTTGTGGATCGGTTCTCTATGTCCTGCCGTCTCCTCCCATTGCCCGGTCTCCCTACGGCCCTGCAGACTGCGGAGGCCCTATTTACCCACGTCTTCCGGCACTACGGGGTGCCGGAGGACATTGTCTCTGATCGAGGTTCCCAGTTCACATCCAGGGTCTGGAGAGCGTTTATGGAGCGGCTGGGGGTCTCGGTCAGTTTGACCTCCGGTTATCACCCCAAGAGCAATGGGCAGGCGGAGAGGGTGAACCAGGAGGTGGGCAGGTTCCTGAGGTCGTATTGCCAGGACCGGCCAGGGGAGTGGGCGAGGTATGTTCCCTGGGCTGAATTAGCCCAGAACTCACTTCGCCACTCCTCTACTAACATATCACCCTTTCAGTGTGTGTTAGGTTACCAGCCGGTCCTGGCACCATGGCACTGGAGCCAGACCGAGGCTCCTGCGGTGGAGGACTGGGTCCAGCACTCCAAGGAGACCTGGAGAGCCGTCCAGGACTCACTAAAGGAGGCCAGTGCGTGGCAGAAGAGGAGTGCTGACCGCCACCGCAGTGAGGCGCCCGTGTTCGCACCGGGAGACAGGGTCTGGCTCTCGACCCGGAACCTGCCCCTCCGCGTGCCCTGCCGGAAGCTGGGGCCGCAGTGTGTGGGGCCCTTCAAAGTCCTGAGGAGGATAAACAAGGTGTGTTATCGGTTGCAACTCCCTTCCTATTACCGTATTAACCCCTCGTTTCATGTGTCTCTCCTCAGGCCGGTTGTAGCTGGTCCTCTTCACGAAGATGAGGTGCCGGAGGTCCCTCCGCCCCCTCTGGACATCGGGGGGTCCCCGGCGTACAGCATACGGGCCATTCTGGACTCGAGACGCCGGGCGAGGGGCCTACAGTACCTCGTGGACTGGGAGGGGTACGGCCCGGAGGAGAGGTGCTGGGTGCCGGCAGAGGACGTCCTGGACCCATCTATGTTGAGGGATTTCCACCACCTCCGTCCGGGTCGCCCTGCGCCTCGCCCTCCGGGTCGACCTCGAGGCTGGTGTCGGCGCGCTGCGGGAGCCGCGCGTCAGGAGGGGGGTACTGTCACGATTCCCACCGACGGTGGCGCCCCCTCCTGCTCGGGTGGTGCTCGGCGGTCGTCGTCACCGGCCTATTAGCTGCCACCGATTCCCTTTTGCTTTTCCCTTTTTTTATTTTTAGACACCTGTGGTCAATTAGCCATTAGAGGGGCTATTTAGTTTAGCTGGCCCGCTCCTTGTCGTGCGGGATTAATTATTGTTATCGACTGTCTTGTTCGTGTCGGCTTGGCATTGTCGCACCTTGCATTTATTCCCCTGTGTTTGGGAACTTTGTTTTTTCAAAGTGTTATTAAAAAACAACACTCCCTGTGCTCGTTGCTTCCTGCGCCTCATTCCTAACAACCCGACTACCAACGCTGTTACAGACATGCACTGTCAACTGTGGGACCTTATATAGACAGGTGTTTGCCTTTACAAATCATGTCCAATCAATTGAATTTACCATAGGTGGACTCCAATCAAGTTGTAGAAACATCTCAAGGATGATCAATGGAATCAGGATGCACCTGAGCTAAATTTCGAGTCTCATAGCAAAGGGTCTGAATTCTTATATAAATAAGGTCTTTTTATTACATTTTTGCAAACATTTCTAAAAACCTGTTTCGCTTTGTCATTATGTGTAAATTGATGGGGTAAAAAAAATATTGAATCTATTTTAGAATAAGGCTGTAACGTAACAAAGTGGAAATATTCAAGGGGTCTGAATACTTTCCGAATGTACTGAATGTGCCTAATAATGATCTTTATACATACCTAGTGGCAGTTGGAGCTACATTTTCCAATACAACACTAAAGAATCCAAATATTAAACAGGATCCTGTGAACCAGGAACAGATTTCAACCAACTCTATTTCATCATTAGGAATAAAAGAAACTGAACGTTTTAAGAGGTTTTTTTTTTACAAACTGCTAGCGCTAATCACATTTAAACAGATAGGCATGTCACTGCCAGGAAAAATAATAAAGGATACAAGTAATAATAATCGGAAAAGGACATTTTTGTGATCTTTCAGATCTCGCTGCTGCAGGCAGGGCTCGGTCGTCTACAGTACTGTTTTTACACCTCCCTTGATGACCAATCAGAAGAACATGAAAGACCGCGGCTTTGACGCATCGCTCCCTTCGTATGGAAACAGGCACCAGAAGTTACACATATGACACATTGTTCTAATAATCCTGTTTTTCAGTTGAGCTCTAAGCAGGGGATGGAGTCACAGGGTTTACAGATCTGAGCGAGACAGAGAGAGAGAGAGAGAGAGATAGAAAGAGAGAGAGAGGAAGGAAAATAAAATAGTTTTGTGCGCTTATCCATTTTTCTTCTCAACAAATCCTTGTTGATGCTTAATTCATTACAGCCTACAATACCTCGATAAACCACACTATACAGCACCACTATGTTGGCAGTCACTAAACAGCCCATGCTCTTTATGAAACATAATATGACAAACTGTGAATTAACTACACATTAGGCGGCAAATTGAGCGTTACCAATCGTTAGAATTAGTGAGATCATATCCTTTCCCTACTGCTGTACTTGTCTTGGACGGTGTGAGGGTCTGAAATGATGACGTGATAGAAACGCGTCAACAGACAAGAACAACACAACCCTGTTTAATCCTATTACACACTAATTATTACTCACATTCTTACATCAGAAGAACAGGAGAAATGAGGGAAGGAAACATTTTTAGAAAAAAGTAACCCAGAGAAGCTGTTTTACTGCAGCCATTACATGACCCTTCTATTTTCCTGGAACCTTAAAGATTCTGGGACTGCGTTCCAAATGGCACCCATTCCCTACATAGGGCACTGGTCAAAAGAAGTGCACCATACAGGGAATAGGGTGTCATTTGGGATGCACATTGGATTTACAGCTACAGAGATCCTTCCATTGTGCTAGCCTGGCCGGTCACTATTTAGTTGTACATTAAATATTAATTAAATTAACTTGAATTATGTATTTTATGTGGGTGCATATCCCAGGTGGTGTTGTATTGAAGTGGGGCTACTGTATTAAAAGTGTTGAAGTCATTCAGTATGAGGAATCACAGCTGGTGATCATCATAGGCCAGATGGGAGCACTTGATTCATACCTAGTTTTCCATCTTTTACTCTAAGAGAAATTCCCCTTTTGAAAAGTCACAGAGGAGGATAAAGGAGGGCGGAAAAGGAGGTAGGGAAGGTTGTCAGAACTCAGCCTGACATGTCTATTTGGAACAACTTTGTTGTGAGGAGCCAGACATCAAGAGCAAGTTTGACTTAGTACTTTTCTCAGTACTTTAGTTTAATGTGGGATATTTGATAGATAGGTGTTGATCTAGTAGTTTTCTGACCTTCACTATTAGGATACAGATAGATCAGTGAGAAGGAAGGTGGTAGGGGATAGGAGATAGGGTATATGACATAGGAGGCAGAGCTCTCATCTGTATGTGTAGTTTACAGGTAGCGCTGTGAGAGGGAAGGAGGTAGGGGCTAGGGGTCTTACCTGTATATGTAGTGTACAGGTAGAGCTGTGAGAGGGAAGGAGGTAGGGGCTAGGGGTTAGGAGGTAGGGGTCTTACCTGTATATGTAGTGTACAGGTAGAGCTGTGAGATGGCTGGCCTCGGTCAGTGGCGGTCACAGTGAAGCTGTACTCAGCTCTGTCAGAGCGACTCAGAGGAGAGGAGGAACGCAGTTCACCTGTAGTAGGGTTCAGAGAGAAACGCTCTGCTCTGGGACCTGTAGAGGAGGGAGGGAGGGAGAAAAAGAGAGTGAAAGAGTGAGTGAGAAGTGCAGCTATAAATTGTTACAGAGTCTTTTTGGAAACAATGCCAGAAGAAAACAATGCATTCCTCACATAATCACTCAATGGCAGAAAATAGCTTCAATCATTAACTCACACACAATCCCTCCCTCTCTCTCCCTCCTTCCTTCCATCCCTCTCTCACCTGACATGGAGTAGAACACAGTGCCGTTCTCTCCCTCATCAGGGTCATTGGCCTGTACTTTCCCCAGCAGTAGACCTGACGCCTGACCCTCCATCACCTACAGAAGGACAGCATAAGATAAAACGGTGACTTTGTTTTCTTCTCAACGCTGACCACTAACATATCATGTAAGATCCCATCCTCTAAGGGCCCTGGTCAAAAGTAATGTATAATATATAGAATAAGGTGCCATTTGAGACGCAGCCTCAGTATTACCTGCATGGTCAGTCCTCTGCCAGGCTGGCTGTGTCTGAAGGAGGGAGTGTTGTCGTTCTCATCCAGGACGGTGATAAAGGCTGTCCCTGTAGCGCTGCGCGGGGGAGTACCTCCATCCTGAACCACCAACAACACCTGGTAACTACTCTGTTGTTCCCTGTCCAGACCTACACGGGTACTGATCTCACCTGAGGGAGAGAGGGAGAGGACACAGGGATGGAGGAGGGAGAGAGAGAGAGATCGGAGGGAGAGGAGTAATGATGACAAATTAAAGGGAGAGACAGTAGTCTTTGATCACACACAAACACACACACACACATGCACACACGCACCCACAAACATACACAAACACACACATACACACACAAAGGCATGGCAGGAACCTGAACAGCTGCAGTGGAGGTTAGAATGATCAGCCCCAGGAGAGCAGCTGCACACAGTCCCACAGTCACAGCAGGCCAATTAGGGCCCAGCAGATAACCTGATTTACTATCACAGAGAACAGACAGGCCAGGGACAGGCCAGGGACAGGTCAGGGACAGGCCAGGGACAGGTCAGGGACAGGCCAGGGACAGGTCAGGGACAGGCCAGGGACAGGCCAGGGGTCTGCAGTAGGTGAAGGAGTGAGGATGAATGGCCATGTAAACTGTAGTGTTGTGTGTCTGAAGTGCCTATGGTAAATATAAAGTTGTTAAACACTGAGTGTACAAAACATTGACTGATCAGGTGACCAGGTGACCAGGTGAAAGCTGTGATCCCTTATTGATGTCCCTTGTTAAATCCACTTCAATCAGTGTAGATGAAGGGGATGAGACAGGTTAAAGAAGGATTGTTAAGCCTTGAGACAATTGAAACATGGATTGTGTATGTGTGCCATTCAGAGGGTGAATGAGCAAGACAAAGTGCCATTGAACGGCGTATGGTAGTAGGTGCCAGGCACACCGGTTTTTATCAAGAACTGCAGCGCTGCTGGGTTTTTCATGCTCAACAGTTTCCCGTGTGTATCAAGAATAGTCCACCACCCAAAGGACATCCACCCAACCTTGATACAACAGTGGGAAGCATTGGAGTCAACATGGGCCAGCATCCCTGTGGAACACTTTCGGGTGTAACTCAATATTAGGAAGGTGTTCTTAATGTTTTGTACACTCAGTGTATCTTTCTTTATTCCATTCATTAGCAGTCTTTGAACTACCTGTGTGTGAGTTGATCTGGAAGTGTCTGTCTGGGTGTAGGAGTCTGTAACTGAGCCTGCCGTTGAGGCCCGTGTCGCGGTCTGTAGCCAACACCCGCCCGAAACCTGAACCCACTGGAAGGTTCTCTCTCACGGCCAGGAAAGCCCTCGCCTGGATCAGACGGGGAGAGTTGTCGTTCTCATCGGTCACCGACACTCTCACCGTGGCACTGCCCGTCTTCTTTAGCTGCCCGTGGCCCGCCGTGGCCAGAACCATCAACATGTACATGTCCTTCACCTGGGCAAAGGTCATGGACGCACATTAAAGGGACATTACATTATAAATGAAAGTTAGTCAGATGTTTTCAGGTCTGTAAAGAAGTCTAATGTCAACATGAATGAGATCTACATGATCAATGTCAATCAAAGTGGCTTAAAGGAGCATTCAGTGTGTGGGTCTGGAAAGGTTAATATATCTTCCAGTCACATGTCCCTCACCTCTCTGTCCAGGGCGCTCTTCACAAACAGCCAGCCGCTGTCTGCTGCGATGCCAAACCCTGCTGCGTCTCCGTCAGGTCTCAGGTGGAACGCCAGTGGAGAGGAGGAGCCTAAACCCGTAGTGTCCTGGCTCAGAGCTCGCACCTGTAGATGGATGAATTAAGTACTTCATCAAAAATACATATTCAGCCAAAACATCAGAGAACTGACCGTTCAGTTTCATATGTGAGATATTATGTCTATTGTTATATACAGCAAAATATGTCCAAGACAATGTTCCCCTTTCAACCTGTAGATGAACAGTAAACATGAAGTGTAGCAGATATTGGTACGGTTACCCGGATACAGATGAAGCCTATTTTGGACAACATAACTATTTCAATGGAAATTCTAATTGTTTCTATTCCAGGATAGGATTACTGTAGTCTGGGTAACCCGCCCTCAATATCATTTTCTTATATACAGCAGAATTGTTTCCAAGACAGTTTTCCTCTTGGTGACGATAAAGGTTTGCACATTATTTGGATAGTCCCCTGTAGACGATCTACAGATACTCAAACTATCAACAACCTATCAACTGCAACTCTGTTGATACATAACAGCTTGCTGGGGTTACGGTTAGGAATAGTTAGTTGAAATGTTGTTGACAGTTAGTTGAACAATCTACTGAACATACCTGTAGGAAGCGTGTGCTGAGCGGCGTGTTCTCCCTCAGCTCCACGCGATAGGTCAGGGTGTCGAACACGGGACCTTGGTCATTCTCCGCCTGGACGTGCACCACAAGCATCATGGTAGAGCTCAGCTGGGGAGCACCACCATCTTTAGCTGTCACCGTCAGGTCATAGCGTGGCGTTACGTCGTACGACATCTCGCCAACCAGCCGGATCTCCCCCGTGCTGCGCTCCATGGAAAAGGTTCTTTGACCTCCGCTTGAGGTCGCGGTGGAGGAAAGGTCAAAGGTCACCTGGCCATTGATACCGGAGTCCCGGTCTTGGGCCTGGACGCGGTAGACCATGGTCCCCATCCCTGTGTGCTCCGGGAGGAGGAGAGACTCAGAAGAGGAGGGCAGGAAGACAGGGGTGTTGTCGTTGATGTCCTGGATGGTGATATGGACGTGGGTCTGACCGAAGGCAGGGGGGCTGCCGCTACGAGCCTGGAGCTCCAGGGTTAGAGAAGGCTGGGCCTCGTGGTCCAGGGGAAGGCTGGTCCGCAGGGCTCCGCTCTCTGGGTCCACGGTGAAGTAGCCAGCAGGGTCTCCAGAGGAGATGCTGTACAAGATGTCCTTACTGGGAACGCCTGGGAACAGACAGGGGAAGTTTCAAGTTTAATGTATTATTATTATCCTGTATGTACAGGATACACATGGTATACACTGTCCAACGAAATGCATACTTGCAGGTTCCTTCTCAACAATGCAACAACGCCTCCTGAGTGCCGCAGTGGTCTAAGGCACTGCATCGCAGTGCTAGTTTTGCCACCAGAGATTCTGGGTTCAAGTCCAGGCTCTGTCGCAGCCGGTCGCGACCGGGAGACCCATGGGGCAGTGCACAATTGGTCCAGCGTCGTTCGGGTTAGGGGAGGGTTTGGCCGGCAGGGATGTCCTTGTCCCATCGCGCACTAGCGACTCCTGTGGCGGGCCGAGCACAGTGCACGCTGACACGGTCGCCAGGTGTACGGTGTTTCCTCCGACACATTGGTGCGGCTGGCTTCTGAGTTAAGTGGGCATTGTGTCAAGAAGCAGTGCGGCTTGGCTGGGTTGTGTTTCGGCAGACGCACAGCTCTCGACCTTCGCCTCTCCCGAGTCCGTATGGGAGTTGCAGTGATGAGACAAGACTGTAACTACCAATTGGATACCACGAAATTGGGGAGAAAGAGGGGTTAAAAAAAGATAATAAAAGTATAATACAGGAAGGCACAATTAAAAGTTCAATATTTACACGTGTATTGCAGAAGGGGGGATTGGGGGACAAGTGTTTAATTTGTGCAGTATTTAGCAATCATAATAAGAGTCTGGTAGTAGCATTTGTGATGTGTGTGTATAGTAGCATGAATGTATGTGTATGAGTGTATTTCTGTGTGGGTGTGTGCGTGAGTTAGTGCATGTGTCTGATGTGACGACCCTCCCGCTCTGTCTGCCGAATTCTTTCTATTTGCTCTTGTTTTCCTTAATAGGATGTCGGGGGCGGAGCTGGGAGGGTTGTCAGCGAAATGGGACACCTGGACTCGGGTGTGTCCCAGTATAAATACACCTCTTCCCCATTCATTGGGGAGACTCTCTCCATGCAGACACACTGATAGATTTTGGTTGTGGCTGTTTTGTTTATTTGCGTTGGCACCTTTCAACACCCCTCATTATCACATTTATGCACGCAACCACTCCCTTACACTACTGATTACACACATCATTGTTAATTGTATTTAGTTTACTTTAGTTAATAAATATATCTCCACGTTGTCTCTCTTTTTGTTACGAACTTCGAGCCGGTTCGTGACAAGTGGGAGTTCATCCGGGATCTTGAAGGTATTGTGTTTGGGCTCGTCCGGGATCTTGAAGGTATTGTGTTTGGGCTCGTCCGGGATCTTGAAGGTATTGTGTTTGGGCTCGTCCGGGATCTTGAAGGTATTGTGTTTGGGCTCGTCCGGGATCTTGAAGGTATTGTGTTTGGGCTCGTCCGGGATCTTGAAGGTATTGTGTTTGGGCTCGTCCGGGATCTTGAAGGTATTGTGTTTGGGCTCGTCCGGGATCTTGAAGGTATTGTGTTTGGGCTCGTCCGGGATCTTGAAGGTATTGTGTTTGGAAGAAAACGTGGAGTTAATGTTAAACTCTGTAGGTGCTTTGTTTGCAATTTTTGTTACAGCTTGTTTGAGTTGTAATGTTTGGTGCCCAGTGTTGGTTGCCTTTGTTTGTTTGGTAAACTTGCCACTGCGGTCGATAGTTGGTTGTGTGCTGCGTTGGAGAGAGTACATTGGTTAGTTTCCAGTCCCTTGCACAGGCTGGAGACTCTTGCTCTACTTGCTGTTGGGACATCGGTCTGAGAAGGTGAGTACAATCGGCTGTGTACCTCAGTGGGAGATTTGGATAGGGTAGTGACACTTACTACCTGGAGCTATAGCCTTTCTTTTTCCTCTGTTAGGCTTAGCGATGTGTTTCACTTTAGAATACGTTGGGCATGGTTATTTTGTTTGTTGTTTTTGTGTGGTGTCTGTGGACTGAGCAGTTGTCTCGAGGGCACATCCGTGGCTTGGGGGAATCTGCCAGCGTGCTGGGGGGTACATTTCCTTGCCAGCAGGCTACAGTGCGTAATTACCCACCGCAAATCTGCACGAAGACTAGGGTTGAGTTACTGTAGGTTTTGGGGAAGCTCCATATGTATCTCATCTCTCTCCTGTGGTGCCCAGTGTGATTGGCAGTTCTCTTGTTGTGTTCCGGTCTGGTGTGCTCAGCAGAAGGGAGGAGCAAGATCATTTTTTTATGATTTACTTCTGACTATGGCATCTAATGTAGATGAGTTCATTCACTTTCCATCAGAGGAACTGTTAGAATTATGTACTAAAGAACAGCTGTTGAAGATTGCTGAACACTATAAGGTTGAAATTAGTGATAAACGTCTAAAATTCTGTTATGTTGATGTTTAATGAGAAGGACCCTGAGATGTTCTTCTCGTTGGAGCTTGTTGCTGACCCGCTCTCTTGTTCACCCTGTTCCTGAATGTTTACGAGATGTTCTTCTCGTTGGAGCTTGTTGCTGACCCGCTCTCTTGTTCACCCTGTTCCTGAATGTTTACGTGACTGGCCATTGTTTGGTATTGTCCTGTTCTGTCGCTCCTGTCTGTTCCCTTCTGGTCTCGTTTTCTTCTTTCCTCTTAAAGGTTGCTTCCTGTGCGCAAAGGTTGCTGAGCTATGGGGGAACGAGGTTGGCTGGGGCAAGTGGAAGTGTGAACACGTACCCCCTCGTCAATTTGGGACACAGAGGCTAGGTCAATTTGGGACGCAGAGGCTGGTATGTTGTTCCGGGGTCCTTGTTG